>NC_083761.1:14592762-14892762 GCF_963514075.1 Conger conger | reverse complement strand
TAGCCATGAAAATAATATTTTTTCGTCCCTAATTTTGAACAAATCAGCATTAGAGTAATTCAATTTTCACAAGACACATTCTATATGGAAAACCCTTGAGAATCAAGAATTGCAACATCACTGTCAGAACACAGAAGGCAAGGGTACATCCCCAACAGCATATGTTAGTCCAGACTCCTAACTATAGAGGCCCAAGAGCAAGAGGTGTGCCCTTGAAATGAGGCTCCAGGTTTCTGTTATATCCAAAAGCTGCTGTAGCCATGGGAAAAGAAAAAAAACGTGGTATTCTGGGCACACACTGTGCAATATGACTGCAAAAGGTTCTGGGAAGTTACTGACTGGAGAGGAAAGTTTAGCTGTATATCATGGTGGTGCCAGTAAAGCAGACAATAGTTCAACTGCGACTGGTTCCTTTTATTGTACATCTTTTATTGTACATGCACAATTGCACACATCTACACAGAGTTTTTTTTAGCCAAAGCTAGCTAGTCTTTCTGGAGCTAGCAAGGTCAGGAAACTTCAACATTGCACATTGAAACACAAAAAAGGAACTCTAAACAACAGTGGCAGGGTAGTCTATCAGACGCTGGGCTTGCAGCCAGATTGTCGGTTCAAATCCCAGACAGGATTCAGCCATTGGACACTTGAACAGAGCACCCATATGACTTCAATAAATATCAAGATGTATAAGGGGAATATTTTGGATAAGTGTCAGCTAAGTAAATACAGTCAAAGCGTATTTGCTCCTTGCGTCTTGAAAAATAAGAGAGCATACACTAAGGAGTGGGATTTCTCTTTCTTCAAGGCAAATACATTTAGGTTTTAAGGAAGGATAAATGAATGCATCCAGTAGCTTTTAAACTGGAATGAACGTTCCAATTTAGGATTGTAAGAGGTGATATTCACACTCTGCTTTGCTTTGTCTTTTATATGGTCAATTATATACTATAGTGTATGTCTTATGGGTGATTTCACACTTATGGGTGTTTTCCTCCTGCCTCGTCAACATCTCTGTCACACACACCCACGCACACACACCCACACACACACACACACACACACACACAAACACCTTTTAAGAGGAAACGCATCCTCAGGAAGCGTATGTTATCACCTCATAAAATAATGCTGCCAGGTCGGACGCTGAACAGTATGTCAGAAATCTCACACTAACGGCACGGGCCTGTTTCACACATCACTGTCCTAACGAACGAAGCACCGCTGGCCCTCTCACGACGTCCCCTCTACGGCGACAGTCCTAACGAAGCACCGCTGGCCCTCTCACGACGTCCCCTCTACGGCGACAGTCCTAACGAAGCACCGCTGGCCCTCTCACGACGTCCCCTCTACGGCGACAGTCCTAACGAAGCAGCGCGCAGCACGGCGGGCGAGCCGGGAATAACTTAACTCCGGGAAGACGCGGTACTGAGATCAGCAAGATGGCCCGTCTCTCAAGGACAGCGGGAGCCGCTCTTCCGGCTTGCTGAGAGCGGGACAGAAGAAATTATGAATGAAGCTCCAGCAGAAAGGCCAGACAGCCGCCTCCTCTGATCTACTTCAAGGTCCCGGTGCTGCTCTCAGCCTCCGTGCCCTTGCTGAAGTAGGAATTTAGTGCTGAGAGAGGAAAACATATCTATCTGTGCACCGATCAGCTTCCCATGTCAGGCCGAACGAAAGACTTTATGAAGAGATTTGAGTAGCTAAACTGTAAATGACTTCCGTATGTTGCATTTTTTGCTAAAAAAGACTTAAAGGGGAATCAAGTGTATTAGTATGTATGGTGCAAAGGAATCACATGTATTAATATGTATGGTGCAAGGTGAGAGTGAGGTTTAGAAGATTGGTAAGTGATTGCACAGTATGGGAGGATGATCTCTGTGGCCTCTCTGGGGGAGTACCAGGCCTGGGTCAAATACGTAATTGTTTTTGATTCAAATACGTTTCTGGGCTCGACTGATCTTGCTGGTGCAACTGAGGTGACCAAGTGGACCAGCAAACAGGGTTTGCACTTTTTGAGAGTATACCACTGGCTCCAATAAGCTCAGTAAAGTGTAGAAAGGTATTTATTATTATTTATTTAATGTTTATTTGAGTAGGGACAATGCCAAGAGACAGCATCATTACTGCCAGCTTACACCAGGGTCATGTAGCTGATGTTCTGCATACAGAGATTATCGCTATTGCTAGTTTCCAACTCCCATCCCTAGTTCGGCTTTTATATGAAGAAAAATATTAAAAATAAGACAGAAAGTGTTAAATGGAAGATGTTAAGAAATATACACACTTAGAATACAAACATTCAAAAGATGTTAAACATAGCACATTGTTGTTTTTGAATCCAAAACAATGATGTACTTCACCCAGGTCTGGGGTAGACACTAGTTTCTGAAACAGGCAGCCTCAAAATCTCTGAAATCCCATAGGAATACTCTTTGATCTCTGTGAGGAGCAATAAATAAATAAATAAACGATGCACCTTAAATTACCGTAAGGGAGTCGAGAGAATCGAGGTGGATAATTATTTCCCATCATTCCCATCATTCCCTCTTCAATGGATATTTAATGCATTTCTGTGCTGTGAAATGATGTTGTCAGGTTTAAGTAAGGTTTGATTTATAGTCACTCAGAGGAAAATGATTACATTTTAACAAAAAATGTGCTGCGTCTTATAGATTTCTTTAACATGTGACAAATTAACATTAAAGTCCAAAAACTGTTCAAAGTCATTTCACTCTCCTTGGATGCATTCCATTTTGCTGCCAAACATGCTGATGGTGTGTATGGCCAAAATGTTCAATTTATGTCATCTGACAATTATCCCAGTCATAATTCCAATGAGGTTTGGAAAACTCAAGATGCTTGGTTCTGTTTTTTGTATTGTGCTCAGAAAGGCCTGTCTGTGTACCACATAATTAAAAAAAGAGAAAAATGAGAGTAAATAATAAATAACTATATAGTTTTCCCATATGTTTGAACATAAAATCCATATCCATGTTGTTTATTATATGCAGCCTTTTTTCTCTATTTTTATTAAGGGTGCCAATAATTCAGGAGCCCACTTTAAGGTGTTGG
Source organism: Conger conger (assembly GCF_963514075.1). NCBI lineage: Eukaryota > Metazoa > Chordata > Actinopteri > Anguilliformes > Congridae > Conger > Conger conger. The sequence continues at coordinate 14,889,690 of NC_083761.1, read as the reverse complement.
CTCTCACCTTCTGTATCCTCTCAGAGCCAATGTGAAACACAAACCATGCAGAACATGTTTGTACATACAAACATGATTGCATTATATTAATATTGCATTAATAATAATAATAATTGTTATTTATCCAAAGCGACTTGCATGTACAGTTGATTAGATTCAGCAGGGGACCACCCCCCCGGAGCAAAGCGGGGTTAAGGGCACCCACAGCTGTGCAGATCTTATTGTGGCCCCACCGGGGCTTGCACACAGCCATGTACCTTAGCCACTAGGGTACAGGCTGCCCCAGCATTCACGGCAATGAGAGATGATTGGACCTTAACTTAACCCAGAGCTTAACCCAGGAGTCAATCAAGATAATGGGGACTCAGACGTGAGGAAACATTTTAATCCTGTAAATATATCCTGGAAGCATATCATGTACAGGCAGGCATTTGGGCTGTCCAGTGACCTATAGCAGCTCAGATCAGTAATCATTCTTTAGCCTGTACAAGAGATGGTGTCCAGGATCCTGGGATAAGAAAATGACTTCAGGGAGTCAACAGAGGATATTGGTCAAAGTGTGTTGGCATGGAAGTGTTTTGGCATGGTGTATTTTTCATGTGAGAGGTTACACTGGAAGACAGATAGAGAAGTTGCCTACCTGGAGCTTGGACTTTGAGTTTTGATTCATCTGCCCGGTTTTCTCAAAGATGTCTGTTATCATCTGAGGTCATATATATTCGTTGTCAGTGATACTATAAGTGGAGCAGGTTTTTAGTAACATTTGAAATATACTTCTCTATGTAGCCTTGTGAAAATGCAGCCCACTTCAGGTGCCATATGATCTGTATTATCATTTATAATAGTGCATACTGTGATTTGAGCTGGTCTTTTTTGAAGAGACAAAGAGCATACCTAAAATAGATGGGAACTGAACACTGATCCACAATTAAATAACACTGCTATTGAACATCCCCAAAAGGACATATTTCTGGCTAAGGCAGAATGTTCTGATACAAAGCTCTTCCTATAAACACACATGCTTGGCAGATGTCAATCATCCTGACAGGTGTGACTGTAGCTCTATTGCATCAGTCCATGGTATTGTTACCACTCTTGTAGTATGTATTAAGATTGATTCCAGCTTCTGTTTTAGCCACTTGTGTGTGATATCATTAAATTATTTATTGAGATTTGCATTGAGGTTTTGGACAGTTTGTAAGGAAAGTTGCAGTAAACCTCATAGCAATGCTTGTCGGAAACAGGTCAAATGGAATTCTTTTTAGGAGTTGCAAAGCAGTGTACCACAGTGGGAGCAGGTGAGCTGCTGAGTTGCACAAATGTCAGAAAAACTTTACAACAAGGACAGCAAAAATAGAATAGGGCTTAAAATGAAAAATCTAAATGAACTCTGTTTCTCTGCCACTACTCCGTCTGGAGCAAGGCCAAAGAAATCACTAAATAGATCAACCTATAGATCAACGTTTCCACATGACTCTTTGTCCTTTGGTGGCTTAAAAATAGAACAATTCAAACCCCCTTTTAGCCAGTTATTTCTGTAATCGTAGCATAATCTCTGAATATTAGATATTATGTCTACATTGCCATCGGCTTATTACAGTTAATTGTGCGCTTTGCATTTTAGCAAGTTTTTGCAAGTATTTGCAACTCAAATATTAAGCATGTGAAATTAGTTTTAGATTAGATTTTTTTTTTTTTTTTTTTTTTTTTTGTACCCATAATTATTGCATATTCATTTAGCAGATGGCCTTACCCAGAGTGACTATCACTAAATCAGCCTCTGAAGTGGCAAATGCACAGTTCCCAAATATTAAGCCGTCACTGTCAGCAGACATAGCCGACTCAATCAATTTAAATAATGACAGTATGTGTAGCATATTCTGCGATTCTAAACTCGTTTTATATATTGTTGTTCTGCAGCTAATAACTATCCCGCTCTGATCTGACATTATTACATAAATAATTTCATTCCTAAGTGATTGTAATTGTCTTGTCCTTGCGAATTGGCAACAAAACGGTGCACATCCCTATTTTAGTAGAAGGGAGGGAGTCTGCCCTAGCGTAGTTATCGTTTGATTATATTTCTGATAGACGCGCATTTAAGCAAGTGAAACATACAATAATAAATGAGCGACACAATAAACATTTTTGTTGTTCTTGAAACATACATTTCACTTAGGTGCTACTTGATGCTGATGCGCGCATCACCACACCAGACTGTGCTCGCTACCACCTTGTTTTCCTGAATGAAATCTTATGCTCTGCTATAAATAGAACAGGGTCGTTGACGTCACGATGAAAGCTGCAACCACGTCCGTGCTGTGTGCGCTCACAGATGATTCTCTCAAAGAGCATTTGGATGAGAAAAGGACGTTGTTTTGGAACAGCGAGAGCTGTATATATAGACAGTGTTTTTACATTGAGAAAAAGGATTAACTTTCCGCAAGCTGGGAGATAACGTTGATTACGAAATGATATTTCTGCATTTCCAAAGCTAGTGCCGGCGGGGTTCTATTGTAGGGTAGGCTAGACTAACTACAATCATTGTATGGGACACTTTAAAGTATTTCTTTGAGTTCAGTTTTGGGTATACGAGAACAAAACACACAAACCCCAAGGAACGGTAGGTGCTTTTGTCATTAAAAAAATCTACTCCGCACCTTAGCTAGGCTACCTAGAACAAAGACGGGTGGTGTCCTCGTCTAATTTAATTTTCTCAGCTGTCTTTAGTGTGCAGTCCGCTGTGTGCGTCTTTAGGTATAACATTTCTTAATTAATTCGCGGTATCTACTATTCATTGTTTAACGAAATAATGAATGAATGTTGCTTTCATTTTACCGTTCCACGTAAGTTGGCTATAGTGCAGTCGGGGAAAACTATTCATGCTGGTACAATATATTTATTTCGGTCCCGTTGTATTCACTTGCAATTCCTTGATAGTTGTCAGAGAATGGGCAGTCAATACAGTGTTACAAATTAAAATCAAACCCACATATTTCAATAACATTTTCATTCATGTTAAATGAACATTACCTTTGCTGATCGACCTTTAAAGAATACGCATTAACATTGAACTTACTTGACATTTGTGTTACAAACCTTTTTTAGTTGAACGCCGTGCGGTTTTTTTCGCCTTCTCCTCAGACATACTATCATAAATGTATGAGTGGCACTGGCGCTACACTGGCGGTATCACTGCAGCACCTGTATACATGTTTACATTGTGGTATTTGGCTTGCAAGCGAAAACTGGGTTTATAAACGACGACCACTCAATATTTTTCAACTGCAGCATGTTCATTGAATGATATAACGCTACAGATAATATTCCCAAATTTAATCATATCAACAACGACAGCGATACCAGTGGTTGTTCATTAACAAGGATTTTTTAAAAGGCTAGTTGAATGAACCTCACAAAAATAAAACAAATAAATAAATTAAAAAAGATTAAATAAACATTTTTTGTAGCTGGTTATACCTTTGTATCTTCGAAATTGCTTAAGCCACTCTTTTTCTGCGAAGGCAGATGAATACAAATGCCTACGAGCGTTGGAGACAATCGTTGCCAAATTGTGCGTTGACGTCAGAGTCAGCTTTAACTTCTAGCTGCACGTGGCCCACTGAGTGTCTAACCGTCACTGGGACCTGAAGTTTGTATAAAATGTGTGCCTAAAACCTCTTTTGCAAGCGGTCTGCACATTAATTTTAGCTCAACGTGATATAAAGTTCAACATACACATTTTTCTTACCCCTATAATGATTCTCAAACAGCTGAAAGAATTCCATGGAAACTATGTGAATGTTGGTATGGGGTGGGCTTTACATATTCCAGTTGAATGGGCAGACAGGAGCTACAGAAGGGTAGTTTAGATTAATTTAATCTACGTGGTCACTGTTGGGCACACTTTTGAGATAACTGACTCGTTGTCTTTAGTTTTGTATGTATTCCTCTGGTTGCAATGTTTTTTGAACATGCATTGTGTTTCAGGCAGGTTAAAACACACTGGTTAATTTTCTCTATACTGTTTTATTTGTGCCATGAAGGGAGCGAGTCAGTGAGCTGTGACCGTGATTATGGACTACGAAAGGCCGAATGTAGAAACCATCAAGTGTGTAGTAGTGGGTGACAACGCCGTGGGGAAGACTCGACTCATTTGCGCCCGAGCATGCAACACAACCCTGACCCAGTATCAGCTCCTGGCAACCCATGTACCGACCGTCTGGGCTATCGATCAGTACCGGGTCTGTCAAGAGGTATGAGAATAGTACTGTCCCAGGGTGAGGGATCTGAGGAGCTGGCTAAATGACCAAGCATTGTAGCCTAATGCAGAGGGCCACAATTCCTGTATGCCTTTTTGTTGCTGAATTTTACTTCTGAGTGGTGTCATTTTCACAAGCTATTCCATTAACTGATCATTGTATTTTTTGTCTGTGGTTTCAGGTCTTAGAGCGTTCTCGTGATGTCGTGGATGAAGTCAGCGTGTCTCTTAGGCTGTGGGACACTTTTGGGGACCACCATAAAGACAGACGGTTTGCATATGGAAGGTACGCCTGGAGTGTACATTGTGCTACATTTTCAACACAAAATGATTGTGCCTTGTGTGCTGCATTTCAAATGGCAGAACATTTCTATGACAATTAACAGGACTACACATTATATGAGTGTTGTAGCAGTTAATTGAGAACTAGATCAGAATGAAGGAAGCTTAAATATGATCATAGATATAAGGCTTTGTACAGCTGAAATCTTTCTCAGGGAACAAGTATAAAAGTCTCCTCAAAATCACATTCAGTTATGGTGCTGTCCTTGTTAAAATATATATTTCCTGAAAAATATGCTTGATACTATTTTTGTCCAGGCGGCTTTGTAATGTTGAATTTTACAAACATGTATGTAAAACTATCCATGTTTACATAAACAATGATTTTATGATGTAATCATGCAAGAGCATTTGGGATTCAAAATCAGTACAATGAAAAGTTCTGAGAATAGACATTTAGACCCTTCATATTACAGTGGTATCACCAATATGGCTTGTGCTGTGTTTATGACAGTAACAACAATACATTCCCATTTCTGTAATGCAAGATTTAGGTGAGCTCCATAGGATGGAGTGGGTGCCTGGCCATCTGGCCACCAGGTCATGTGACACAAGCTGCTGGGTGAGGCAGGTGATGCTGGGAGTACATCCACTGAGCCGTAATGGGGGACTGCAGCAGTCGCTCCAGTGTCAGGCGATAACAGCAGAGTTGCAGTTCAGACACGGCTCCGGAGGGAGGCATACACTTTAATAAAGGGACAGGCCGGACAGGCTGCTTGATAACGAGACGGGTGAAGGATCCGCCTGAGATTCTGGAAGCTGTTCACCTTTAAGAGCTCCGTGTCTCTGTTTTACCGTCAGAGTGATCAGGGAACGTTTCCTCCCCTGATTTAGTGCGGTGGTCAGCTAATACAGGGCCAACCGTTTTTTTTTTTTTTTTTTAGATGACTGGGCCTGAATTCTCATGCAGTCTACAGCCACCACCCCTGCCTGCCCCCCCTCCTCAACTCCCCTGTCTGCCCCCCCCCCCCCCCCCCCCCGCGCTTTGGCCTTCTCCCCGTATCAGCAGAATTACTGTCTTCTTATATGATTGCTTCTGTAATATAAATTCATCGATAAAATTAAAAAGCTTTTCATTTCATGTCCCTCACTTGTCCCCAAACCAGCCACTGATTTGATGGTGAGAGGATTCTGTGTGTGGGAGACCCTAGCGAAGGCTCTGGAGAACTCTAGAGTGTATGCAGGAGCACTGCCTGCCTGAAAAGCTTGGATATTAATATCACCTGAACCTATGCCCAGACTACAGAGAGTGATTACGAGTGTCAGCCAATGTGAGGGGAATAAGGAGCCCATCCATTACATGTCTGTTAACTGCAGATACGGTCTGATCACCCACACACATTGGGCTCTCGAGCAAGTTGCATTCGTGTTTTGAAACACTTCTGCCACAGATGGGAGTCCTCTAATGGAATGTGGGAGAGTTAGCTAAGGAGACCTCCCCACTTGACACATACTGTAAAAGTGAGCCACTTCATATGATGATAACGATCATCATCGGTATAAAAGTAACTCAGTAAATTCAGTTTACAGTGCTCCCCTTGTGTCCTTGATTGCTGTGATCCTTGGAGCAGCTGCTAAACGCATACAAGAATGCCTTCTCCAGAAATGCAGATGTCCAGTTCTGCACATTGTAATATTAAATTCTTAAGGGCAAATTAGGTGGTGTAAAGAAGCGCACCATTGGCATTGTGACGCTCAAGGGTAATTTGTTCACACGATAGGTTTTTCTTGGACGCAATGCGCAATCAATGATATGGGCAGTCATCAATCAGCAAGGCAATGATTTTTGTCTCTTTGTCAATGGTTTGCTTACATTAGCCTTACTATAGACCAATCTGGACTCAATAACCTCTTAGGAGTCCCCTTAAGATCAGACCTTTAGAGGTTTTAGTGCACTATCTTAGCTTTGTTGTGTCAGATTGAAATGCTTTAAAGTTTTACAGATTTCAATGTCATTCACTGGACTTCAGCCTAAAAAAAGCTAATGAAAACATTAGCTTCCCTTTTGCCTGTTTTCTCAGTTCTACTCAGAGTGTTTTTTAAAAAATACAATGAAAGTGGGCCAATGCAAAAACTCAGAGTGACACAGCACAGTGACATCATGCATTACAGTTTGGTTTTGAATCTTGATCAGGCAGTGCCAGTTGCAGGAAGAAACATCCTGGGCTGTAGCTTCACGCAGGAAAGGAAGCTTTCAGCCTACAGGATTTTCTCTCCACCATCGTGTTAGAGCTTTGAGCTAATTGGGTCCCTGCAGTCTGCCTCCCCAGTTGTGTGTGAAGTGCACTTGTCCGACACAATGACTATACAGTGATGATAGATTTCAGATTGAAAAGAAGCGGTGGCAGGCAAGAATGTGCCTCGTGCTTGCGCTCTTGAAAATTGACAGAGGATTTTGCAGCAATTGAACAAATATACCAAAATAGTATCTTGGCGCTAAAACAAAATGGAGCTTTAATTTGAAAAAAGTAGGCCAGTGCCCTATTTATCAAGCCTCATGGTATGATTGTGTTTACACGTGCAGCTTTGTCTTCTTTGTAGCCTGCTTCATTTTAACCTTCAAAACTTTAACCTGAATTATGTTTATGCTTCTTCTTAAAGGCCAAATGTAGCATTGTATTGTGCCTGTTTTTGTTTGTAGGGTCCCTATGATCTATATACAGGACTTGGCAGTGAAAGAAACTGTAAGTTTGTTAGTCATGTAGCTACTCATGACTCATGCTTTATGCATTTTCAGTCTGACTGCAAATGAAATCCAGTCTTGTGTGGCCTCGTAGCAGAACCCCGTTGCTTGCCGTGTCAGCTAGTGGTGCACGACTCCTTATGTTCCAATGACCAGAGAGCGCTCTTTATTTTACCTGTATGAACGGTGTTATTCTCAGGATAGACAATGCACTAACCTCACTTGTGAAAAGGTATGCCGGCAATGTGTCCTTTTGTGTGCATGGTTTCTGTTTTTTGTTGTCAATTATTTTTTTACTTATCTTCACCTTGACAGACTGAAAAAGCAATGCCAAAGGAGCTATTCACTAAAAACTTGTTGAAAGCTGTTTGGTAGGGCGGTAAGCTGTAAATAAGGCAATCTTTTCATCTTAACTCATCAGAGGTCAATGTAGTAGTCTCTCTGGCTGACATTGAAAATGTGGGGAAAATCTGCATGAACACCTGATCCTGCAGGACTGCAGTGCTGCAGCTGGTACAGCTTGGCGTCTGTGATGTATGACACTTTTTTGCTGGGTATTGTAGCATGCGGTGTAGAGTGTTGTTTGCTCTTCGTTGTTCTGTATGGTGGAGTGGGTGTGGGGGCCACCGCTGAGATGTGTCCTTGTTCTCTAATGTCTCCTCCAGGTCCGACGTGGTGGTGTTGTGCTTCTCCATCGCCAACCCCAACTCCCTCCATCACGTCAAGACCATGTGGTACCTGGAGATTAAGCACTTCTGCCCACGGACGCCAGTCATCCTCGTGGGGTGCCAGCTCGACCTGCGGTACGCGGACCTGGAGGCTGTCAATCGAGCCAGGCGGCCATTAGCGAGGTACAGGCATGCTCAGTGTCCTTTTTTTTTGCTGCTTGAATACTCAATTCAATTTTATTTGTATAGTGCTTTTTAGAAAGGACATTGTCACAAAGCAGCTTTACAGAGTTCTGAGCCTGCACCTGAATATGAAAGTGCTCAAGGTCCATGCTTCTGAAGCATGTATTCACACACCTCATAACTGAAGTGGACAAGACCAGTCATGATAAAGCATGGCTTCTGGATGAATTTTGTTAGTTTTTTTTACCAGTAAATGCTAAGTAAATTTTTTGCTGTGCTGAATTTTGTGAGCATGTTCTTTTTTCTATGCTGTTCTGCCTTGGTAATAGAATGAGGAAAACTGAGTAGTTGCAGAAATAGAGCCCTGTTTGCAGTTATTGTTTCTTTTAAATCTCAAACAGGCCCATAAAACCCAGTGACATCTTACCACCCGAAAGTGGCAGAGAAGTTGCCAAAGAGCTCGGCATTCCCTACTATGAGACAAGCGTCTTTGATCAGTTTGGCATCAAGGACATTTTCGACAACGCAATCCGGGCCGCCCTCATCTCCAGGAGGCACCTGCAGTTCTGGAAGTCGCACCTCAGGAGGGTGCAGAAACCCCTGCTGCAGGCCCCGTTCCTGCCTCCCAAGGCTCCCCCGCCCCTCATCAAAATCCCAGAATGCCCTCCGAACAACCGAGACGGCTCGCAACAGCTGCTGGAAAGCCCGCTCTGCGCCGACGTGATGTTCATCCTGCAGGACCACATCCACATCTTCGCCCACAAGATCTACCTCTCTACCTCGTCCTCAAAGTTCTACGACCTCTTCCAGATGGACATCTCGGACGAGTCCCAGTGCTTGGTGGTGACGGAGCGACAGGGGAGGGACCACCTGATGCGGACCCTCAGCCTGGACACGGAGGAGGACGCTGACGTCCTGCATTCCCTCTCGCCCTGCTCCCTCAGGGCGTCCAAGAGCGACGGCACGCTGAAGATGATGAGCTTCAGTGGGAAGCACCGGAGGACCAAGCTGTCCCTGGCCTCCTGGAGCAAGGCCTTCTACAGCATCCACAAGGAGACGGTAACCAACCCTGTGACCGCCACGCCGGCATCCATGACCGTGGTGAAGATGGACTACTCCATCCAGCTGGGCCCCTTCAGCGCAGTCCTCCGCTTCCTCTACACGGGGGAGCTGGACGAGAGGGAGAAGGACTTGATGAAGGTTGCACAGATCGCGGAGATCCTGGAGGTCTTCGACTTGAGGATGATGGTGGAGAACATCATGAACAAGGAGGCTTTCATGAATCAGGAAATCACAAAAGCATTTTACGTGAGAAAAGCGAACAGAATTAAGGAATGCCTGACCAAGGACACCTTTACAGGTAAAGACCAACTTGACAGTTTGGTTTTGCCTGTTTATTTTAAAAGTACTGTACAGTATATTTTTGAACAAAAATCAGAAGGTCTAACACGGACCAGAACATCAAATTCAAATTCTTATTCCTGAAATAGGATTGTGTTGAGAATAATTTGTTTATGCTGATTTTGTGAAGCTAAATATCTTAATTCAACTGAAACTTCATCATAGTCTTGAAAAACCAAGGCAAAGAGAACATCCAAAGAATTTCATTTCTTAAAACATTTAAGATTCCCACACTGTGACAACTACGTAAGACAAACAGTATGGAAGCAGCATCATAGTATTTTGGGATTTAAGTTATAAGGAAATAGCCCAGGAGGCATTTGAAGGCACCTTCAAAAAAGTAATTGAAGGTAGATCACAAACTGTGCCAACAATATGACGCCCCGATGTGAAAGCTACTATGTGCATATTACAATACTCGAAAAATAAAAACGATAAAGCCATTTCCCATTTTTCCTGGCAGATGTCATATTCAGATTGGATGATGGAACCATCAATGCCCATAAGCCTTTGCTGATATCCAGCTGTGACTGGATGGCAGCTTTGTTTGGCGGGTCTTTCTTGGAGAGCTCAAACAACGAGGTGTGTGTGAGACATAGACTAATGACATTTTGGTCATTAATTGATTTGTTTGCTGCTGGTTTTTCTCACATTCTCTTCCCTCCTGTTGAAATGTTGCCAGCCCGCAAACAGATGGCCCTGGGTCCGACAGCTTGCGCAATCGCAAAGGTTTTGGGCTGCCAAAGCATGTGCCAGGGTTCAGAAATTCAGTATCATCTAATCATGGTGTCATTAAAAGTATACTTAAGTACAGTATGGTCAGCTAGATTTTAAAAAGAAATACTGTACCTCCATCAACGCAGTATTTTGTCAATGCCAAATCTCATGCGGCGTTTTCGTGCCTATTTTTAATCCATAAAGACCGTGACAAGCGACATTGCATGCTGTTCAAAATCCAGATTTTCAGAAACAGAGCACGTTCTGAATGATTACTCATACCTGCCTTATTTCAATAAAACATGCCCCACGTTGCATTCAGGCTAACAAACACCACATGGTCCCTCAGGTTAATTAGGAAAGATGTGAATTTCCACTGAGACCTTAAAATGCCCTTCAGGCTACATGGACACAACAGATCCAAATGCAGTAGCAAGTCGCATAGTAATGGCTGATGTGCTGTGCCCAAACAAATCGTTAAATAGACTATGCTTTCGGTCACCATTTCCTGCCAATATATGATATGAATTGGGACAGTTTTATTTTAGGATGGAGGTGTCCTACTTTTTGCTTTAAAATTGAGCGCATCGATAGAAATCGACAGACATTTGGCCCTTGTCTTCCCCTCAGTGCTGCACACTGTACAAGGTTTACCCTTGAAGAACCTCATGTAATTGGCTTGGTAGTAATTTTCTCTGCTCCTGCTGAAATGTGCTTAGTAATGCCACACTGAGATGAACTTGATATCGATCACAAAGAGGCTTAAGTGCCATGATCAAAACCATTAGAGGCCAGGGGATGAGAAGCACTTCTTCCAACAGGGAGGAGTTATTATAGGATTTGTTTTAGAAAAGATGTTATGAATGTGATAGAAATGTAATTTGCCCTTAGTTTGACAGCTGCAGGGGGAGGAGAATCAGGCTGGGGTTTATGAGGAGACAATGTGAATAGTGTTATAGAGGTACCAGAGGTATAGACTGGCACGTATTACCCATGCATGTTTTTTTCAATAATCACATTGTTTATTTTTTTGTATTTATGTGCATTGCCAGTCAGGGGTGCTGATAATTCCCCACTCTATGTATTGCTGAATAATGTAAAATTATGTATTTAAACATATATAATAGGTTAGCATGAGAATATGTGCTTGTATAAGGATGCTTTTGTTATCAAGAACCTGCCTCTACTTTCTTTCCTTTGACTGCGGTATCATGTACAGATCATAAATTAATGTTTACTGAAACATAAAATGTTGGCCTGCTTCCCTGATCAGTCAGTGAGATTGCACATTTATATTCATCCTTAAACTGTGAGTGTTCTCAGACCGAAAATAGCCACAAGCTGTGTTTCTCCTTCTCATTAACACCCAGAGAGTGTAGCATTCACGCCCCGCCCATGTCAGTCAGACACAAGGGCTCCTTGGACTCAAACTGTGGGAGGGACTTAGTCATTAGGAGGAGCAGACACCGGGGAGTCTGGGGCAGTGGGATGGTCATAAACAACGGGTAGTGGGATGGCCAAAGACAGGGACATAGAGAGAGGAAGGGTTATATGATTTCGGATTTCATTGCCAGAGGGAGCGACTCGGAACAGAGGGAAATCGCACATACTAGCAACAGTTTTTTTTTCATACTGTATGTTTATGTTTTGGCAGTATGCATGCATATGTGTCAAGCCAGGAAAGCAAATTTAATTAAAAAGTTGTGGGAGGAACATTAATTTGCTGCTCTGTCCATTTATTTTTGGCAGGTGTCCTTCCCCAACACGAATAGGGCCTGCATGCAAGCAGTACTGGAGTACCTATACACCAATCAGCTCTGCCCTATAGCCGACCTTGACCCACTGGAGTTAATTGCTCTGGCCAACAGACTGTGCCTTCCTCGGCTGGTGGCTCTAACAGGTCTGTGTTATGTCAGTGCTGTCATTCGCCTGTTTCTGCCTCAATAGGATGTATTTAAAGAATAAAAGGTTTTTTTAAGTGTGTCTTCACTAAAACATTTTATTAGATGCTTATGTATGTATCATGTAGCATGTAACCATACTATTGGTTTAACAGCTTGTGACAGAACTATTAATGTCCGTTAAGGGCAGGCAATAGTAGTGTAGCGTAGTGGCTAAGGTACATGACTGGGACCAGGAAGGTTTGTGGTTCAAGCCCCACTGTAGCCACGGTAAGATCTGTACAGCTGTTGGGCCCTTGAGCAAGGTCCTTAACCCCACATTTCTCCCCGGGCACTGCACTATGGCTGTCCACTGCTCTCAAATAACTAGGATGGGTCAAATGCCAAGAACAAATAACCCCACAGGGTTCAATAAAGTATATAATCTTCTTTAAGGTAATAAAACATACAATTACTGGAACATAACTTTTAATTATATGAACGTTATACTATTTTTTTAAGCAGTTGCAAGTAATACAAGTGTCATATTTGTTCCACAGAACATTATGCTGTGAGCGAACTGGCGAAAACTTCAAAAGTGGGACAGGACATCGATGGAGACGTCCTCACATACCTTGAACTGGCCCAGGTGAGTCACAGAGTGAAACATTCAACCTTGCATAATGTAAATCCTTTTCTATAGTATGTGCACAATTATAAAAATGTTTTTAATGATTCTCTGACCTCATTGTATTCTACCTGATTTTGTTCTTACAGATAACATATTGTTTAAACCGTTTTATTTGCAGTTCCATAACGCTAACCAGTTAGCTGCTTGGTGCTTACATCATATCTGCACTCATTACAACAGTGTCTGTGCCAATTACCGCAAGGAAATCAAATCTAAATCTGCAGGTAAGAACACTCTGTTTTGTTATCAGTATTTTATGAAGGCTATTCAATCAAAGCCAAAAGCAGATTTGCCTTAATGTTAAGGAATTAACATAATTAAGCTCCGAACATAATATTCAGCCGAAGACAAATTCATGAATTGTTCATTGATATAGTGTAAATGTTCCTTGCCAAGGTCACTCCTCACGGCTGGGCAATGCGTTTGCTAGAACCGGTCAGAGTGACCTAAATAAATGTGGTGCTTTATTGGGTGTGTAATAGCCAGCAGTGCTTTGCACTGCACCTGCTGCATGGGATAAAGGTTTGCTGGGCTTCTTCAGAACCGCATTATACTAAATAAAACAGAGTCTGCTAAAAAGGAGTCTGCAGTAACCCTCAACATAACATGCAAGTATTTCCACTCTCAGTATACAGTACAGAATACCCTGGTGTAAAATCCAGCTTTGACCAGCTTGAAATACCAGCTACCAAATCCTGATGGTCAAACCATGTTGGGTATGGAGCTGGTCTAACTGGTAAACCAGCTACTAGCTATTTCAGAACCTAGTTTAGAGTTTTTTTCGGCAGGGTACCCTATGACTCCCATGAAGTTTTATGGTCAAATTTGTCCGCAGGGCCTTTCTAGCCCTGAAGCTTCTCTTTCTGTGTGTGACATGAACAGAGAACCAGGAGTATTTTGAGAAGCACCGCTGGCCTCCAGTGTGGTACCTGAAGGAGGAAGACCACTACCAGCGTGTGAGGAAGGAGCGGGAGAAGGAGGACATTGTCCACAGCAAGCACCATTCCAGACGTAGGTGGTGTTTCTGGAGCACCTCCACTGCGATGGTCTGAGCAGCCAACTGTGAGGCAACCATGAAAACCGCAGGGTGAAGGGTCACTCACTCCGCTCCTGTATTCCTGTCTTAATCTCCAGAGGACATACAGTATCTGTCAATGCACTGACTTCCAGTTGTTTTGTCTTTTAAAAAAGTTATAAACATTGGGGTCTTTACTGCACTTGTCAGGCCTGAAGCACAACCTGCGTGCACAAACTACACTTCACCACTGGGCAGGGGGAATTGGAATTATTGTTTGGGTGATGTACTGTAACTCCCACTGCTTAAAACATCATGGACAGAAATTGTATTTGTTCACTGTACTGTACCTTCGCTTTTTTGTTGTTGGGCTGTAGGCTTTGTGGCTTGCCAAACAGCACCTGGCTCAAACCACGGCCCACAAGTAAAGCCATTTGTCAGCAAATGTATGTAATAATGGGAGATTTTCCTCAATTTGTTTGTGAATAAGACATACCAAATATTATTATCAGTCGCTTAAGTTCTCTGTTTCAGCTCATGCCGATGCCGTTGTCTTTTTCATCCACAAAGTGATATACTGTAAGTGCTAAATATTCATTGTAATAACAGTACTAGAAGGAAATGTATGCTACACTGGCCACAAGACCACGTGGACTCAATTTCCAAAAGTCTGCTTTGATTTGAATGTTATTTTGTCACTTCTGACATTGAATATTTGAGCAGAAAGCTCACTGTGATGAAGTCTGTGTTTGCTGTAGGTGTGTAACCAATAAGTGTAACTTCTTAAATATTAGATTGCTGAAGTATAGCAGCAGTCGCCAACCCACAAATGGCATAAATCAGCATTAATGCAATAACTCTTTGCCTGGAGGAAATTAAGTCATGTCAGACAAGTAGGTCATCAGCCTTCCAAGTGTCAACAGACTTCACCCAGAAATGGAAATGTACTAGTCTTGCTCCAGGTATGAAATAATTTTTGTACAACTTCTCTATATCCTTTGATGTTGCACAGTATTGATCGGTGTGGTTAAAGGGTTATCTCCTATGGTAATTAGAAGGGCTTAGTATTATAAATTAGTTCAGGGTTTACTCATGGACCTTAACTTCACAACACAACCTATATCTGCAACTGGCATAAATATATTATTCTTAATATTGCCCTACTAGCTGTTACTTAGTTTGTAACATGATTTGACTTACTAAACATATAAAAAAATAACATATCAGCCAAAGTCAAATCCATTTAGAATGTTATACGTAGATATGTATTACGTATGGGATTACAGATCGGAATTCTGCAAGCTTTCAGTGTAAGATGGAAAAATGCGAGGATGATCATTTCTGGCTGTGTCACTGTAGACCAGTATATAAAGAAGCTGTACAGTACTGTGCTGCACTGTAAGTGTTTGTGTTTGTACCTCCAATGTATGAGCCCCCTGGAGAACCGGCTATGTCGCCCAGCTGGAACAATTTAAGCGGGTCTGAACCTGCCCGTCAGAAAGGGGAAATACTTGAAAATGTGTTTAATTTTCTATTCGTAGAGTAGATTTACTTAAGTTAACCAAAGTGGTACGTAGGCCGTCACACTTACTAGACACCGTGTGGTTGTTATTTATTGGTGAATTTGCAATATCTCATCATCAGCTGCTAAAAAAAACAAAACCAAGTGGCTGGTTCATTTGGTTATTGCTGTCAAAGGCCTTTTATCTTGCTGGTAATTATCCTTAAAGCTGTTTGTTTATCTATTTATTTTTAAAGGGAATACTGTTAAATAAATTATTGATTTTACCTAAGTAAAGTGTATTTTCTATTTTATTGTACTGTTTTATGCTCTACACCAACTGCAGCGAAGATTTTAAATAAATGATTTGGCACCCAAAGTGGGGATGAATATATTCAATTCCCACTCTAATTTGGACCAGCTATCTGCAACCACAGCCGTGTTTCTGCTTGAAACTCACTGCTGATTCAGGGCAGTACAGACATTCACGTTACACCTCCGAGTTACCAGATGCTTCTTTCCACATAAAGCTCACACAGAGTGGAGTCAGAGGAAGACCTTTCATATGCCGCTTTAACACAAGTCCAGAGGCACCCCGATTGACCAAGGGGGGTCACTGAAGGGAGGTGAGATGTGGGCCCCTAACTGACTGAACCTTCCCACAGGCAATACAATCGGCAAATGCACATCACCCTATGGGGCTACACAGTAGATTTTTGACTGATGAAAATGACGATGACGAGGGATGGATTCCATTGGCTGGGACAGCATATGTCTCATCATTCAGCAGCGAATCCCATTGGACACCCAGAGCCTGCACATTTAGAGAGAAAAAGGAAAACATTAAAAAGATTATACTGCACGATACATTTACAGAAGCTAGTGGTTTTGATCCTGGATCTGACACTGAGGGAATTTGTATTAATATATTAGAGGCCCTGTGTTATTCTGTGATGATGCTTGAGTAATACTCCATACTGAACCTTACTTCAGTGTTGCCATCTATTATCTTTTACTCTAGAGTGATGTAGTCCAATTCAGTTGCATAAATGGATTTCAGAATGTATAGAGACATGGAAGTCCATTATTGTAAGCCTCCCTGAAAAAGTGTCTGCTAAGCTCATTACTTTTACTGTACTGGCATTTGCTAGACACTATCAGCAGATAGTTGCAAGCTGGGCTTTATCAAGTACGGAAAAAGACATCATGGAGCTCGGGTACAGGGCAGTGAGCCTGGGCATCATTGGTTTGAATCTCAGGCTGGACACTGGTATATATACAGTGACTTTAGAAAGTATTCACACCCCTTCAGAGATTTCAGTCTTTGATTTTTACATTGATGGGCAAAAATGGCAATTTTATCTATTTAAAATTAAATCTACAACTCAATATAGTGTGCAAAAGGTGAAGGGGTCTGAATACTTTCTGACACCACTGTATAAAAGCTTTTGAGAAAATAGATAAACAGATTCTTAAAACTTTTCCAAAAATGTTTTTTGAACAAGACTTTGCTGCTCAAGACTTTTGAAAGAGTGGCTTTTACATTAATGTAAAAAACTTTGATGGAAGAAAGTTTAGGTTGCCTGGTGAGTTGTAGACAAGTAGGCCTATGTGCCTTATGTTTTCAGAGGTGTCGACAAGAATGTGTTTTATACTTTGAGAGGTGTCGATGGTTGGAAATTCAAGTCAGCAGTTCTGATTTAACACCTTGCTCAAGGGTACCTTGGTTGCCTCAGGTTGTCAAATGTGTATTTAATGCAACTTTACCTACATTGCCTTCAGTTTAAAATATCTGATCTGATCAATTGATGAAAGAGAACAATCCAGAATTTATATTTGTATATAAAAACATACATTATTTCTAAATATACTTCCACATGGCATCCAAGTTGTCTGTAACAATATGTAAATCATTTGTAATTCATGCAATATATTATCTGTCTACCTCTTCAGAACTTCAGGTAGATTCATTGGTATAACACTGTCTGCTACCCCTAAACAGTTTTAACTGCTTGGGGTTAAAAGGGGGTTCAGAAAGTGAAAGTCCTCCCCAGTATTTTGTTCCAGACATCCGGATTTGCTAATTGGGACAATTCTTCAGCTAGGAGGCAGAACTAATTTGTGAAATGAGCTGGCTGAGATCATGGTGGAAGAAACACATCATCATAATAATACGAAGAATAATTTGTTGTTTAGCACAGTTGATTGGACTAAGGGCCTGAACCACCAATCTTCCAGGTCCCTGTCATGTACCTTAGCCACTAGGCTAGAGGTTGCCCAGACAGAAGTGCAAAAGTCCTGCCCTACACATTTTACTTTCTGACCTCAGGACTGAAAGAGGTATAAGATCAGGTCAGTCGATTATGAAATGTGTCATGCTCAAAACAACAGGTAATACAATATGGAGGCCCCAGGCAAATATACTCACAATGTCAGAAAGGACAACCATTCGTAATTTTAAGCCATCACACTGAGTTCTGATCCCAGACGAGACAATGTTCTTTCAACATTGCTCTGACGGAATAGAGTTACAGCCACCTTTAAGAAATGTGATATAGTTACATTACATAACATGAGAACAGTACGGGCCAGTTTTACAGACACAGATTAAGCTTAGTCCTGGACTAATTTGAATTTTGTCAAAATAGAATTTAGTCTCGGTCTCGGCCGGGTCTTCAAAACTGGCCCTATGTGTTCAGTAGTTTTAAGGTTCGGATTTAAGGTCCAATATGAAATGTTAGATGATGGAACAATTTATAGCCACCGAAATCCCTCTACTTTTTTTAAAGGTCATTGACAACAAGTGGTCTTGGGCTGCAGTGGAAATTGATGTCTGCTGCCAGCAGTCTGCAGCATGTCTTGAGTGTTTTTCCTTTCCAAATGTGACGTCAGGGAAACTGCCACCAACAATGGACAAATTGCAAACAGATTCCCCTTTCATGTCATTGATTCTCAGGCTGCATTTGCATTCTGTAAAAGAAATAGAGCATTGTTTATGACATACATTGTGTATGAACTATCATTTGTTTGTAGAGAATGTGTTTGCATGTGTACATTCTGGTTATCTTTCCAAGAGATTTCTAATCCTTCAGACAATTTGTCATCCTTTATAACTTCAAAATTATGATTATGTAAGTTGACTTGGAAGGCTGTACAGCATATGGGATGTTTTTTGTATGTTTTTTGTGTGTTGGTTGAGAATGGTATTAATACCCTGGCCTGAAAGGTTGAGTTGAGTTATGGTGGGCGAATCTGGAAGAGGTAATCACGTTGTTGGCTGGAGCAGGTCGTTGACTTTCTGTAACTGCGTTACAGGTGAAGCCCTTCATTGGCTCACACAGCACAGCATCCCTTGGAACCCGGGAGCAAGAGCCACATATTGCTTTTGCCACAGTGGGTATCCACACTCAAACTGTCAAAACTCAGGCTTTAGTCAAATGATGAGACTGTTGTTTGCTTTTGTTAAATAGTGTACACTCATCCATCAACTATGACAACTGGAAAGATAAAGCATTTTGAAAAATGCGATTTAGCGCCACAGAATCAATCCAAGATGACACGGAGAAATAAACAAAGAATTTATGGACAAATCTTTTACAGCTTTAACATTTTTCAATGTTTCTCGAAAAGATACCAAACCTGCATCTATCTTGCATATCAGTAAAAAAGAACAGCCTTAGGATTTTTTAAAATGCTGCTATGCCAGTTAAATAGCTCACTACATTTTCCCCATTGCACTTGCAAAATGGGGCCTTTCAAATGATATTCCACATTAACAAATGAGACTGAGATAATCAGTAAAACAATTACAAGTGACTCCTTTTCATTCCAGTTACAGCATTTAGTGCATATTTAGCCAAATACATAGAACACGTATCATTTAGCATTTTAACACTCTGCACAACATCACATTATGTTCAAACATCAGTAAATGACGTATTGATACCAAAAACAATATACATTTGTGATATATAAATACAGAATATATTCACCCATCAGTCATAGTCTATGGTTCTTCACCAATGTGATTTAAGAATGCTTGCAAACAACATAGACATCAATGCAAAATGGGCTTCGCTGTAATTCTGTCATTCATGAGAGGTACAGTATGCTAATAGAATGCTGTTCAGAAGCAGACCAGGACACAGAACATTTTTTGAAGCTTCTGAATTATACTTTTGATATGATTTATCCTTTCCTCAGAAAAGCACATTTCAGCTGTGGTCTGCTTCTGTTTTCCTACAATGTGCTGACCTATCATGCAGGATGTCTCTGTGAAGCTTCCAGGAGTTTTTGACATCCTGGTATGAATGTGTTCCCTCTGACCCAATGCCCTGGGATTAAGCCTCTTGCTCCATTCATTACCTTTAGCTGAACTTACAAATCCTCTGTCACGCCAGGTCAAGGATCGCTATTGGCTAAACTAAAGTACCTATTGCTAGTCTTCCCTACAGATATGCTATGGATGCTTAGTACATTGGCAGAAGTGCAAAAGGTGCTTAGATAGGGACACCTAGTGGCCCAACTGAAATGCAGTTTTGGGATTGAATATTAATTTGTCTCTTTTACATGAAACACGCTGTAATCTCTGCAATAGAGGCTGTTCAGTGTTCACTGTTAAAATTGTGGATTTAAATTAATTGCAAAAACATGAAACATGTTTGCAAGAGAAAACACTATTTCATAAATGAATCCATGGCAGCACGTACAGTAAATACCCGTGTAGTTAATATAACATAATATAACAATATAATAGCAGACAAGCCTAGAGAAAAATAGTATACACAATATTCCAAAATCTTTAAAATTGTGAGATGCTGAGACAAGGGACATCACACAATTCCTTTCCAAAGCATGCCTTTGGCTTATCAGTATTCTGGAGACGCACCCCACCCACTAGGCCAGTATTGATGAGGAATTGTGTGCGTATGACAGCTCTCTCCCCAAGGCTGTATGTTCAGAATGTCAGATCGTTTCAGCTATTTTTATGCCTTTATCTGGGGGTGTCAGCTAAAAAAAGTTTATGCCAACATAATGAAATGAAAAAGAATGCTCACTGTATAGACATATTCAGTGAGCACTTTATTAGGTATTTAAGAAGTCTTATATTTTAGACTTATTAAAGGTACAATAGGTAATTTCGGACTCCTAATGGTCAAAAGAGAAATAGCAGCACCAAACACCTTGTAACCACAAGTTTAACCCTCCTCCCTTTTCTGTAAACGCGCTGACGTTGAAACGCCATTGGCTGTGGCAATTATAACCAATTTTCAACCAATGAGCTTGAATTATTGTCCAGCTATACAATGTTTTGGTAGAGTGCTGGCCCATCAACTGCATATTTTGAAGCCCGAATTTAAGGACTATAAACACAGGCAGAGGGTAAGTCAACATGTCAGTGAGCCTTTTTCAATGATAGGAAGAGATTTACAATGGTCTTGTAGGTTTTAACAGAAAATTCTCACCTATTGTACCTTTAAATATTCCACTGCTGTAGCCTATCCACTTAGAGGTTTGACATGTTACATGTTCAGAGATGTTCTTCTGCCTTATCACTTGTAATGTGGGGTTATTTTCATTATTGTCACCTTCCTGTCAGCTTTGACCAGACTGGCCATTCTCCTCCGACCTCTCAACAAGGTGTTTTGGTCCGCAGAGCTGCCATTCACTGTTGTTTTTGAGGTCAGCAGTTACAGAAATACTCAAATCAGCCCGACTGGCACCAAAAATCGTACCACGGTCAAAATCACGGAGATCACATTGCATTGATTGTGTGCATACCTGCCACACAATAGGCTGATTACAAGATTCCATGAATAAGTCCATGTAGAGGAGTCTCAAATAAAGTACAGAGCGAGCGCATTCAAGATCAGACTGTGAAGGTCTTAATTCCAGTTTGGATTTTGAAGTTTTGGCATTTTACCTCTCAGACATGGAGTAACAGTAACATGGGAATTAGCTACACATGTGCTAAATGCTTATGTACTGCAAGACGTGGGGGCTCTGCCAGCTTCCATCGTTTCAGTTACTTGGGACTGAATGCTGATTTTAAGGTGAAAAAACCTGGGCAGAGCCTATGGCTCTCCAGGAGCACGGCTGCAGACTCAGGTCAATGCAAATTCCTAGCTTCATGTCAGAACAGGCACAAACCTTCCAAGACGAACAGATTCCGTTTTCCAGGAACAAAACATGCAATCGTTCAGAATCAACATGAACCTGGGACTGAGCAGGCAGGTGGAATACAATGAGTTCGTAAACGTGCACATCACATGTTTAATATAGTATTGCCGAAAAATATCAGTCACCAGTAACGCGGTAGCAATGAGCTTAAACCGATCTGGCAATTACCGGTGAAACTCAACATTTTTATGAGCTACAGAACACAGCGTAGCCATTATAATTCTGTCAGAAAAAAAATGCTAAACCCACATAATGTCCACCTAAAACCACACGGAAGAAATAAAAATATACAAGAACAGATTAATAAATGGAAGCTCAAAAAAGCCCTTTAATTTTAAATTTATATACATATACAAACACCTGTCTTTCTGTATTTGTCTGGTGGTATTATACACAATATTGAGCCAAGATCTTCAACACTATTTACAGAACACATTAAGACCAATAGGAGAGGAACTCGGTGAGAGTATAGTGAGATACATGAATATGTAACACAAAGAGACTCGACAACACACAGAAATGAATACAAATGCATAATTATGTGCTAATATTGGTTCAGGGTCAGGGTTCTCAGAATTTGCTGGCTGGGAGGGTCCTCTTGTCAAGGTCATCAAAGTAGGGGTGGCTCATCGCTTGCCTTGCCGAGATTCTCTTTGGAGGGTCATAGATGAGCATTTTCTACAAGAGTATTGAAGAGTCATTCAAACTGAGAAAACCATAAGCAGCGTAACACGGATACGGATATGTTCACACGATTCCTAATCCAATATTCAATGACTTTACATGTAAATGACCCAAAACATACATTAAAACGTGTAGTCCCACCCTTTCTAAACAGTATCATTTATCAGGGAGTGTGCGCTCTGAAAGATGAGACCCAGTGAATTCACAAAAACATGATTTCTATAGTAGGAATATGAGCAACTGGGGAAAATATCCCATGTGCAGCAAAAACACGCCAAAAATCAAGCCTATTGAAAATTCCAGCACTGAAAACATTACAAATGAAGATTTAAATCGCATTTATTTTTTATTGAGAAATGATGTGCCGAGGTGAAACACAAATGGAGGGGTGGTCAGAGGGGGACCTCACCGACAACAGATTGATGCCATCGTCATCCAGATTCTTCACCGATGAAGAAAGGTTGCCCGCCTTCCACTTCGGAAATGTACTCTTATAATCTGGCAGGGATTCCACTTCCGGCCAAACGTCATTGTTAGGAGTCCCCAGAGTCCTACAAATGTTACACATACAAACATTACACACACACGCACGTGAGGCCGCCTGCCATAAGCGCATTCCATGAAAAATGTGCTAGCTAACCATTTGCAAGCATATGCCATTACCTTTTGCCTGTCATGACTAAAAATATTCTACATATTTCACTGGAGATATGAATGCAACAAATCACTTTTTTTTTGTTTTTTGTACAAGACTGCTTAATATACTCACAGCTGCATACACACAACAAAATGGAAAAAGTGCACAGGTTTTAGTCAGTAGCAACAAGTTGCATTTACAGCCCAACTTAAACATCACAGAAAACCTACCAACAGACACCCTTTCTCTATGGTTAAAGACATCAGACAGCCAATTACAAATCAAACTTATGTTACCTTTGTCTAACCTTTGACATTTTGGGGAAGGGTAACCTCTGCACAAAACCTTAATGTTTTAGCTGTTGTTGCAGTCATTTGTGAACTTAAAATCTAGATTTTTAAATTAAATTTGTATTGTGGTAAGGCTGCAAGTAAATTAGATATTTTATGACTTGACTAATGCTTTAAATGATCTGGCAGACACTCCTCTGCAGCAAATTCAGCTTACATTTGTAGAGCTGGTTATGTGCCGAGTCAATTCAGGTGAAGTGCTTTAACTCAAGGGTGCACTGGAAGTGCTGCACCTGGGACTCAAACTTGAGTTCCTTCCAAGGCCACTTCCACAGCCATTATGCTCCATAACTGCCACTTGGCACAGAGGTCTAATGAAAATACAGACTGCTGCTCATCGAGATAACTAAGCATCTCAGGACCACTCAAAACTGGCTGAATTACCCAACTACTAAATCTCAGAAACCTTCACAGAGCATGCTAAAGGAAAAAAAAACCGAAAAAGTAGTCCCCCCAAAATGAATAAAAGACTAGGTTTTCATTTCTGAATAGAAGACAAAGCCAGATATGTCATTACACAGGAAATGGACCAGGCTGTCAGGCCTGTTCCACAGAAGCCCTTCATCTTTGATAAACAGAGCCTAGAGCACCAGACGCCAAATAAAGAAATACCTAAATAAATGATCAATGATCATCTAAAATGGGCTGCTTTCACATAGGCCAAATTTTCAGATGTCCATCTCTGGAAGAAATAGTGATAAGAACCTCATTCTTTTTTTAGAAGATTACAAGGACAAACAATATGTTATTCAAAGTTTAACAGCAAGTGATATATGCAAAAGAATGAATGCATGTATAAATGTATAATGGTGTATATGCCTGTATGTATACGTATATACCTGTATAAATGTATTTCCCGCAGCCTAATTGTTTCATTAACTTATGGAGATATGCAACAGCTAATTTTGGAAATGAATATCACCCGTACATAATTTATCGTTTTAACATATAGTTAAGTTATGCCATTTATTATTATAATAATTTTCAAAAAAGTGCAAGGTTATATTTTCTATGGTTTATAGCTGTGAAATGTCTCCCCAATGTGTCTAAAGAGTGTATTGCATCAAGATCCATCCATAAGGAACACGAATACATTGTTTTTTTAACCATTTGACCTTGGGCACATATCAGTATTATTACTACACTAAATTTTCTTATGCACTACATTCATAATATCGCATTTTGCATAGTACCTATAAATCAACTCATTTTATTAATATTCTTACATATTCAACTGGCAGCTATTTTGGCACCACTGTATTAGTTAAACTATGCTTTACCATGACTAAAAATCTGTATTAACTTCAATACACAGACAGCAAAAAAAAATAAACATAAGCTCTTAAAATGCGCAAATCCTGGTAGAATTTTGAAAGACACCCAGACGTAACCACCATTAATCACCTTGAGCAAAGCATTGGACGCGCTTTGTTAGCTTTTTTGTACACATTTCCCTCAGTAATAGCTGCATACCTACCCAATGTATTGGCAATCTTATAGCATAGAAAGCAGCCCGAGTAATTACTTAGTGAACACACTTTTGCGCTCTCTGCTTCAGAACATTGCAGAGGTCACCCCTGTCAGGGTTACGTGGTTAAGAAGAGAAACATGCAGGACATTCAGCTCTGCCAAGAGCAATGGCCTTTTGCCAGAGTGACAGTATCGCTACAGTTTGAAGACCATTCAGAATTCACATCCAGCAAGTTGGCTCCATCTCCCAGAAAACCGGTATTTAAATAAATAAATAAATAAATAAATAAATAAAAAGAAGTTCCCTTTGCAGTAGCTGGAATGGGACAATGATCTGCACATATCACCAGTGCCCTACAGAACATTTCACACTTTTTACATTTCTACCTGAATTGTAGACAAGCTTTCAGGACACAAATCTCTTGCACAGTGGTTTCACAGAATATTTAAAGTTTCAGTGCATAACTGATTTTGTAACCTTCCCTGTATCATGAGTAAATCTTTTATAAGCCAACTATGACAACTGGCCATGCTGTATAGCATACGTGCTTAATATTGAAGTCAACTGGTGTCCTACCGAAGTTGTAAGTAAGTCTGTGGTCAACTGACGTACCTGAAAATCCTAAAGAGCTGATCGATCTCGGAATCGCCGTGAAACAGCGGCTTCTTGACGGCCAGCTCGGCGAAGATGGTCCCGATGCTCCACACGTCTACCGGGGTGGAGTAGCGGGAGGCTCCCAGCAGCACCTCGGGCGCCCTGTACCACAGCGTCACCACCTGCCCGGGTCACCACATCTCACATCACCAAAGACCCAGGCAGCAGGCACTGCGATAGACACGCTGCCACAGAGCCCGAGGCACAGAGCCACTGGGCATAAAACACCGCGCAGAACCAACACGACTCGGCCCCTCACCTCGTGAGTGTAAACCCGCACTGGAACGCCGAAGGCCCGGGCCAGCCCAAAGTCAGCCAGCTTTATCACGCCTTTGTTGTCTATCAGCAGATTCTGGGGCTTCAAGTCTCTGTGAAGGACTCTTCTGCAGTGGCAAAACAGTATTCCTTCCAAAATCTGGTACAAGTAGCTCTGGGAAAAATGAATAAAAGAAATACAAAATATAATCAGCATGAAACACAAGCAGTTAAACAGAGGAAATAACTAAGAAATAACATATTTGGACAAACATTATTTAATTCATAATGTAGATGAAGAGCAATGAAATCAGCAGGGGGTCCATACAAATCTACACGACTGTTTTCACCACAAAGCTACAGAAAACAAATATATACACATAATAAAGTTGAGGGATTGCTATACACTACTTCAACTAAGCTACTAATCAATAATTGAAAAATTGATATTGAATAATATGCTTTACTTTAAGTAACAGAAAGTCATGCTATGAAAATGGCATTTCCATACCTTCACAAGCATAGGGTCCATGTACTGACCAGACGGTATGGAATCCAGGTATTTCTTTAAATCCATGGACAGGAATTCAAAGATGAGGTAGAGCCTTGAATCTTGCATCAGGACATCCAAAAGGCTGGAAGTGGACTCAAAATAGTTTAAGAGTCCCAGGGACCAAAACTAATATTCATTCATGGTTTGAAAATGACCATGTTCTAAACTTTCAAAAGACTGTTACTGCAATACAGTGTATGCTGGATGTGCAATAAATAAAATCTTACCACACAACATTGGGATGTTGAAGTTCCTTGAGCAATGAGATTTCTCTAACAGCTGTACTGGGAACTCCTTCCTCTTCACTCTCCAACCTAATCTTTTTCATGGCCACCACCTGGCCTGTAGTCCTGTGCTTACCCTTGTACACGACACCATAGGTACCTGGCCAAGGAGAATGGTCGGCATATTATTAAAGTATTACTGTAGAAATATTCTCATTACGAGTCTAGTGCTCGGCAAGGAAGATAGCTAACGTTACGTGTGGTGGTGAAGAAAAGGCACTGGGTTGAAACTGGACGGGTAACGTTCATAGCAACGGTTACCAAATGTAGCTAGCTAGCTAGCTAGCCACATGCATAACGTTACTCACCCTCCCCAATTTTCTCTATCTTCAAGTAATCCTCCATTGCTGAAGTTTCCTAACAAAGTAATGTTAAACAAAGCAAAGCACTTTACTGGTGGCACACAAAAAAGTCAAGTTAGAAATAGCTCAATTTAGCTAGGTAGCTAGCTATATCGAAGGGTTAACGTTAGGCAAGTTAGCTATAGTTAGGTGAATTATGTGCATATAGTTAGCGAGAGCAAGCAAAACAAGCAACTTAGTTCAACTTTACCTAACGTTACACATTTACTTAACGAGTTCAGAAAAAATATGGACCTCGAACTTTTTGCTAGCTTCAACCTAAACAATGCCTTGATTAACACAACTTTAAATGTAACTTTAACGTGAACTTGCGGACAACAAAATGTACTGTAATGCAAGCTAGCTAGATCAGAAATAACGTTAGGTAATTCTAGACTTTTGCTAATGTTACAATATCTACCACCAAGCGAAAGGTTAGTTAATGTTAGCTAGCTAGCTAGGATAAAAGTTTCAATAAACATGACTTTTCCTGTCCAGTTAGCTAAAATCACACGTAGCAAACTGTTGAAGTGGTAGATTAAATTATATTATTTTCAAACCACACGTATATCAGTTATTAGCTTAAGATCATAACGCGAAAATTACCTTCAACTTCGTCTTCTTGCGGTTGTTAGTTGCACTGGTTCTAGCTATGAATGCTGGATGTACAATACGCTTTCAAACTGGCGGTGCTGATGCCTTTCAAATTCAAGCAATCATGTTTCTCGATTACATTCAAAGGAGCCAATCGGGAAGTAGATGCCTTGAAGCGGGAGAAGGGCTTTAAAACGCGGTGCTGAAAAAATAAAAGTGGGCGGTGACGGTGTTATTTCCGTGTTTTACAGATTTTTATAGAAGAAATTATAAATCGGCAAGGAAAACTTTGTTTTCAGTTCTCAGTTTCCAAACCATTTAGGATGAGCACGTTTTCATGGAGCACAGGCAACTCCCATTTTGGCATGTATTTTGGCCACTGCTTACCAGCAAAGAATACAAAACATTGTATTGTAACATGAACAAATGCTTTCAGATCTTTTGAAAACTGAGTTCTTTCTAATTTAGTCCCATCATGTGACAGTTCTACTTAAAGTGTCTACATGTACAGGATAACTGTATATAACATAACATAAAGTTGCATGTTAAACATTACTGAAGCCCAGAATTGAGTCAAAGGAAACTTAGATTTTTATTTCTGTTAATGCCAACAGTGGCTTTAGAAAATATTCAGACCCTTCACTAAATTGCCATTTTGCCCATCAATCTACACCCAATAACCCGTAATGACAAAGTGAAAGATTTAACAAATTTTAGCAAATTTATAAAAAAAAAAAAACTGAAATCCTTAATTTATATAAGTATTCAGACCCTTAATTCAGTATTTTGTAGAAGCCCCTTTGGCAACAATTACAGCTTTGGGACACCTGGATTTGGGCAGTTTATCCCATTCTTCCTGGCAGATCCTCTCAAGCTCCGTCAGATTGGATGGGAAGCATCTGTGAACTGCCATCTTCAGGTCTCTCCACAGATGTTCTATGGGGTTTAAATCTGGGCTTTGGCTGGGCCACTCAAGGACAGGAAGAGACTCGTCCCAAAGCCACTCCTGTGTTGTCTTGGCTGTATGGTTTGGGTTATTGTCATGAAAGGTGAACCGTCACCCCAGTCTGAGGTTGCGTGAACACTGGAGCAGGTTTTCTTCAAGGACCTCTCTGTATTAGGCTGCATTCATTATTCTGACCAGTCTCCCGGTCCCTGCCGCTGAGAAGCACCCCCATAGCATGATACTGCCACCACATGCTTCAAAGAACACTGCCTGGTCTTTGCCAGACATAGTGCTTGGAGTACTGGCCAAAGAGTTAAATTGTCTCATCAGATCAGAGAATCTTTTTCCTCTTGCTCTTAGAGTCCTTTAAATGCCGTTTGGCAAACTCCAAGCAGGCTGTCATATGCCATCTAGCCACTCTACCATAAAGGCCTGATTGATGGAGAGCTGCTGGGATGGTCGTCCTTCCAGTGGGTTCTCCGGTCTCTGCAGAGGACTTCAGAAGCTCTGTTAGAGTGATCGTTGAGTTCTTGATCATCTCCCTGTCCCTGGCCAAGGCCCTTCTTGCCTGGTTACTCAGTTTGGACAGATGGCAAACACTAGGAAGAGTCCTAGTGGTTCCAAAATTCTTCCATTTCACAATTATTGACCCCACTATGCTCCTGGGAACATTCAAAGCTTTAGAAATGGTTTTCCATCCTTGCCCTGATCTATACCTCACCACAATTTTATCACAGAGGTCTACAGAGAGTTCCTTGAACTTCATGGCTTGGCAAAAAATTCTGGGACACTGTCACTATGGGTTGTTGAGTGTAGATTGATGGGCAAAAATAGCTATTTTATCAATTTAAAGTTACAATCTACAACACAATAAAGTGTGCAAAATGGGAGGGGTCTGAATACTTTCTGAAGCCACTGCATGAGGGACATTTATGGAAGAGCAGGGGCCACCATACTGAACTCTGATAACCCCACTTCTTACAGCTGGTTCAGACAGGATTATCTGAGTTATTCTTTTCATTTTTCCCTGAAACCGATTTTTGAATCATTTTTACGTTGCTGTGTTGAATCATTTTTACGTTGCTCAGCCATACTTTTTAGGAGGTCCCACAGAGGGCAAGATGTAGTTTCACCTTTGGGGCAATCAGTCCAAAATAAAAAATAAAAAAATTGTTATTTAGCTGCTTTCATCAAAAGTGACTTAAAGTCGATTAGACTAAGCAGAGACAATCCCCCCTGGAGCAATTCTGGGTGCAGGGCATTGCTCAAGGGCCCAACAGCTGTGCGGATCTTATCGTGGCTACATCGGACTTGAACCACCAACCTTCTGGGTCCCAGTAATGCCCCAACAACAATGTCCAAAACAGCTTACTTGCTTATAATTGCATATGTAAATTCAGTAGATGCTAGCCTTTCTAATAAAACCCCCCCTCTTCCTCTCTGTGGGACCTCCTAAAAAATATGGTTTACTTACCTGAAAAGTCAGCTCACAAATACACTCAGCAAAACCCCAGAAATATTAAGTATACAGATACTCAATATGATACTCAATATGACAAATGTCATACATTGAAACATATGTGGTAGCCACAAATATATCATCACTTCTTATAATGCTGTAATTTTCAGTATTTTCATTCATAGAGATTTGATATATTGAACATTTAGTTTGAACCTCCTGTTCGAAGTCTATGGTTAAGGGTGCATCATCACTGCTGGTAGAATATACTGGAACCACCTGGAAAAGAGGGCATAGGCTATCCAGAATGCAATAGTGCTATTTTACGGAGATAACATAAAAGAAAAAGAGCATAAAGAAAAAACAGTCAACAAGTGTCCTCAATTAGGTTAGCTCAGTTAGCACATGCAGAGCATATTTTTTATTCAATATTATGTTTGTTATCGTTATTCTGCTTAGTGCCAACATGAATAAGGAAATCTACTAAAGGACAATATTTATTCATCATTTCATCCCTGTCATGACAATAAATCACAATAATTAATATTAGAGAAACAAAACTGCATCTGGCCACAGTTATTGTCATTAATATCAATATTCATGACTAGAGCTGTTGCCAATACATGCTCACAGCACAGAGCAGGGATGTCCATTCTTATTTGTGTGGATGCATTTTTTGTTCTAGACTATAACTAAGACACCTGATTCTACTTATCATGATTATGATTGGAAATTATGATTAGTGCAAAAATATGCATCACATAGGGCCTTTTCCGATACAATTAGAGGATTGGACACCCTAGTTTAGACTCCTGTCAGCAACTCCTGGCGTCCCCTGTTGATAATAATTGACGAATTATTCCAGCGCAGAAGAGTAACTAAAATGGCAATGGCGCCCTCTAATGTTTAACATGCAGTGGTCTTTGTAAACGAAATGAAATTAAAAAAGGCAAAACATAGTTTAAGATTATGAATGCATGGGTATGGTAGATCGGGTTACAGCTGAACCTCTTTCAGATAGAAAACATCCATTAAAGACAAGTGCTTATTTAGTCTATTCTGTATTTATTCATTGAGCAGCCCGGTAGTCAGCTGAAGTAGATTACTAACTTTACCGCACTTGCAAGTACATATGAAATAAGATTATTCTGCATCTTTAAAGTCAGAGATCTTTAAAGTGAGAGCCAGAGGAACTTTACTACAGTAAAACTTTTACGGTAAGCAGCATGTCATATGTAAATAAAGTGCAAAGCCAACCACACATAACGTTTGACATGAGCAAAAAACGAAAGTGGTATCAATTTGCATTGCCTAAGCGCCGCACCCTGCCCTCATGGTGAGCTATGGATACGGAACATGGAATAACTACTTGCTCCGCTCAACCCTGAACAGCAGCAGTAGGACTTTACCTGTTTAGTCCTGTCCCGCAGGAAACTTGTGCCATACAGTAGGCTACTGCTTACGGCTCCTTCTAGGGGACGTGTGCACTTCATAACAATTATCGCGGTGTAATGAATTTAACCGAGTGATTATAAGATTGAAAGTTTATGGATCTTGTAGGAGATTGCATTAAAACGGACGAAAGCAACATAGTGTGAAACTGTCCGGTAGTGTTGGCTTCTGGCGCAACATGGCCACCTCCCCAGTCGCAGGTGAAAGCGACTTCGTACAGGTGAGAGCATATTTAGTGATTTTGAAGGTGCAGATGTCCGGCTTTATTTCACTCTGAATTATAAGTCTGAAATCAGTGTTTGGCCTCACTATGCTGGCATTGCTGATACGTCTTAAGTAACCCACAGTCAGGTAGGCTATAAGCTACGGCAAGTTTTGCTAAAAAGTTACTGTACGATTGGATACGCAATTTTGTCCAAGTCCCTATACTTTTAAATATGTAGGCTACTTCATAACATTGAAAATGCAATGTATAAATCCTATTTAAGATATATTTCAATGCACGATCAATGTTCATTAATTACGCTTACCTTTCTCACTAAAATTTTACTCGACTGTAACTAACTGCCTAGTGAAAAGGTGCTACCACCTTCTGACTCAATATGATTTGAAATGCACCCGTTTTGACCTTTATTTTATTTGTAATATTGATAATTATTGTTACCATTATTTTAATTTGAACAGTTTAACAAACTTTGATAGAAGTGGATGTAATCTTGCGTAGCCTATTTTAGTCATGGCTTTTAAGTGGGCTAATGGTTGCTGAGCATTATTCTTTCTGATTTCTATGACTGTACAGGGGCCCAGGTTTTTCCGAGCATGTCGTTTAGACTATTGAATTACCCACAAAAGGCAAACTAGTTGTAAGAGTGGTTCTAGTAGGCTACAAACAGGGCTACATTCTTGAGTTGCGAGGAGATGGCAAAGCGTAAAAATGACCTGTCGCCGCTAGGCTGTCGCAAATCCTTGAAACGAGTAATATATCCACGTCAATGATTACAACCTTGAAAGCTTACGCGCAATTCGATTTCCGTAGCTCACATAACGATTACTCAGGATTAAAACAGCATACAATAACTGTCCTACTATTACGGTGTAGTGCAATGATAATTTTAACCTAATATATATCTATTGTAGTACATGAAAAAAACAAGACAACGGTTTTATTGGGTTGAACAGATCTATCTAATGTTTACTTCTCGGTCAGTGTTTCCTCTTGTGGGACACTGACATGGTCAGACTGAAATGTATGTTTCCTGACATGGACTCTACCAACTGCTATTTCCATTACTACGCTCTTTATTGCATGTCATTCTATTATTCAGTAATATTACTGTATGTGATTTCCATATGCACAGAATATTACTTAAAGTACTTGAGAAGCATTCCCTGCATACAGTACATTTTACAATGCCCTGAGCACTTACATTCAAGTCTGGATAGATAATACTTTTTATTTGTGCATGCTTTTGAATGAGGACTTTATTAAAATAAAAACAACTGGTTCATGTATCAAGAACATAGAATCTGTGTGGAGCCAAATGTATCAAGCCAGCTTCTAGAGATTCATATGTAATGGTTGGCTTGTGATTTAGTTTGGGTTGACAAACTGGAAGGAAAAGTGGCTGCAATCCCAGTGAGTGCAGATGCCAAGCATGAGTTTGATTATTAATTATTAAAAAGTGTCCTGAGTGCTCTCTGTTTATGAAACCCTGAGAGAAGCAAGCCAACACATCATGTGTGAGGTGAGCAGCCCAGCGTGTCTGTGGGAGAGTGCAGGTGCATCTGTGCATTCCTGAAGCAGCTGTCTGTCTATATGGTGAAGTACAGGGGCATGCTTGTGTTACTCATGCTCTACATTGAGTGCTTTTAATGCAACTGTGCTGTCAGAATAATTATTTTACAGGCTTTTATTGATTGCAGTAACTGGAGTAAGAAATTGAACTGTTTCCGGTTTATTCGATTTCCTCAAGTATCAATAATGCTGGAAAGGTATACTTTCAAATCTTTGTCATCTGCATGGCTGAAATCCTGTTTGAATTCTTCATTTAATAAAGTGGATGTGAGTTGTTGAGTCTCCAGCACCAGCTCTCTCAAGTGGGGCTTTCTTTCACTTGACTTGAGTATTTTCCTTGCAATTCATGCCTTTTATTTCCTTTCTGTCATGATTCCGCAGTAACTGCCCTGCCTCCTGGCCTGTGCTCAGGTTTATGGGCCTTCTCTGTCTGTATGCACTGGGAACACAGCAATTTGTGTCTGGAACTCCTGTGCAGTGTCTATTGTTGAACTGGGAAAGATTTAAATGTAAGCCGCCAAAGTATCCGTTCAGTATAGCAAACTCCTCAGCAGGACAGATGAATAGATGAAGTAGTGATGTGTTTTTCACGCGAGGGGACGTGTACTGCCCGGTGTCTGCCTAAGACTGGGTGTCTTACAGCCACAGCTGTAGAGGATGGGAAAGTTAATGAATGGGCCCTGTCAGTTGTGACCCAAAATGACACAGTGAACAGGGCCTGGCTTTTCGCTTGAGCCAGGCGTGGGGATTTGTCTTGCACTTAACAGATTTGTTAACAATACAGTGGCCTGGTACTTGCGTGATACCGTTTATCGTGAGTTTTTGTGCCACATCGCCCCTGCGACAGCGCTTGGGTCATAACAGCAGCACTCTTTATGTTTCGCGCCCAGCTGACGGTGATGTCACGGCTGGGCGAACGGGCAGTTGTCGTAATCCCTCCCTGATGACACTGACACTTCAGTTTCCACTTTCACGAAACAAAACCGAGCCATCTTACGAGAAATACACAGGTTATTAGAGAGTGGCAGACTTTACTGCCGTTTGTTTGAAGTGTCAGCTATTGCCCCTAATCTGTCAACCTCTTTGCAAAGTTTGAAGTCCTTTTTCTAGCTCAGAGGATTAATTAAATATTAGTTGTGTTTTTCTTTCATGATGACTCCATCTTTATGTACTGCCATCCATCACCTGTCCTGCCGGTCCAGAAAACAGTGACTGTAGGACAGGGCCTCTGCATGAGAGCTTTGACGTATATTCTGACACGCACAGGGTTATCTGCGGCCATTCCTCACACCGTTATGAGTTGCTTCCGCTGCCGAAGTTGCTGGTGTTTAGAGGAATGATCCAAATATCACATATTTTATTAAAATGTGTTGTTTCTTGTGTCAGCTTGTTATCTTCTGCTCAGTGACAGCTACGGATGCTCAATAACTGACACATTTGAAGCACTGAATGAGTATCTTGCAGTCTTATGTTTTATTGAAAAGTCTGATGGTCCACCATTGTTAGATAATGTCTAGTTATAAAGGGTTTCATTTCGGCAATGGTCTAGTGAATTCCAAAATTGTTTCTGATTCCTGGTTCATTGGAGTACCATTACATGAATGCATTATAAGAATCATTTTTGAGACTGCTTCAGCATCTCAGAATGCACCATCAGTACTGCATGTAAACCGCACTTCAAAAGCTTTACCATCCATGACTGAACCTTGCTGCTATACGTGCTGTATAGCTTTAATTGAAATACATCAAAGCCAAATTGCAGGCTGACATAAACTACATTTGACAGTTTTCAAGTGATGCAGCAGCAAATGTTATCTATTTGCTCTGAGACAATTAAACAAGCTTGGAGGCTGTACTGTATAATTCATTTTGCCATTTGTGTCACAATATTAGTCCCCTCGTGAACACAAACATGAAAAAATTATAACTCATTAAACAAGTATGAGTAAACATGTACTTATTATAGATTTGTGTTTTAAAGGGACTGTGTGTGCAATTAAGACTTAATTAGATGTGTGGATTTCAGCACACATTAGGAATCATATTAATCATTCAAGGGGCAGTGTTATTAAGTCCCATTTCCATGCATAAATGACCCGGGAATACATTCTGAAATTTAATATTTAGAGGATCCTTAATGGCATTGAATGATTGATATTATTGTGTGTGCTGTGTAGTAGATGTGCTTTTTAGATATAGGGAAACAACAGGGAGCAATGTTATTTTTATTCAGAATTTTATCTAACATATTTATTTCACCGGGAAGAGATTTAAATCTATTTAACCAGGGTAAAAACATTGAATAGTGAATGTGAGAGTGGGACAGCAGAAACAAAAGAACAGAGCGGAGATTAAAAGCAAGAGCGTGCTTCAGTCACTGCGTCATGAATTACATGTTTCAAATCAGCACTTGAAATTAATTTGCCTATTTTCAGACTTTTTGCAGATTGTTCCAACTATAAGGTGTAGAGGGATGAGGCCCTTTAAAAAGCATCACGTATCTAGAGCAGAGATGATAACTACAGTATGTGAATCTCTACTTTATATGTGAATATGTGAATCTCAGTAAGACAGCTGAGATAGGAAGGAAGTAGGCCAATTATTGTTTTATTGATTAATATACGTATACCAGTGGATCGATTTGCAGACTTATAAAGAAGTCAACATGGGCCGTTCATAGAAGAGACAGTGATGGCCCACTGATTGGCATCTGTAATCCTCAAAGCGCTATGGTAAACTGTCCCAAACTTATGTAAAGTAGTACAGGAGCCATGCACACAGTGTGTCTCCATAGTCTCAAACAGTTTTTAAAAAGCAGCCGTGATCTCCTTTTCTTCTTCAAACTAAAACAAGACGAATGCCTGACTAATGCATTACATTTACATGACATTACATTTATTTATCAGATGCTTTTATCCAATGCAACGTACAATAAATGATCCATCTTTTCATGGAGGGAATTATTATAGCTATCATTTGCTAATGTGTGATTACTCCACTTGCCTAATGAGTTGGAAAGGGACAGGCTCATTGTCTTGTTTCAAATTTAGAGTGATATTCAATCACCATATTTACTGGAAACTGCTGATGGTGTTGGACTTCATCCCAAGTCTGCCTAATTCCAAATGCTTCCAGTGTTTCCCCTCAGTTTGGTGTCAAGCCACTTCAGCGGAGACGGCTAACACTGACATTTGTATTTTGCTAAAAGCTTTGTGGTAGCTGTGTGAAATATTTTGACCAAAGAAGCTATACCCAGCAGAAAATGGAAAATTCAGATTTAGACAAATATGTGTTAAATTAACACAGTGTTTTTGGGAGTTGAATGATGAACATTTGATTTCAGTCAATCCAAGGGTTGGTGACCACACTGTCACTCTGATGCAATGTGGTAGGAAGTTCCAGATTCCATTTCTTCTCAATGACCAACCCACCCCAGCGTATTATCAAACTTAACATTTGGCCAACTGCAAATTTTGTTCAGAAGTTTGTTCATTTGCACTGGGAGCAACACAAATTCAAACTGACCTGAAAGTGTGACCCTATTTCAACTCATGATCAAGGGTGAATTCCAGCAGTGGTTCTTGCAAGAATTAGAAGCAAGTTCTGCTACTTTGTGGGTGATGGAACACATACGTATGTATTACTTGATACCCTCATGTGCTCCGACAAATGTCATTCACAACAGTGTGTGACATAAACAAACTTGAGGAATCTCCACTCCGGTAGGGAATGTTGCTGTCTGGTGCCTGTCTCTAATTTGGAAAATTAGACCTGTCAAACTGAACTGATGAGAGCGCATTCAATGATATTTTAGACCTGAGTTTCAGGAAGTTCTGTTGCTGTGTCGGTTAGGTGTGCCTTAGTCTGTGTGTGTGTGTGTGTGTGTGTGTGTGTGTGTGTGTGTGAGTGTGTGTGTGCCTGACCAATTAGATATTGCAGAAGTGTTTGGCCACAGTGGTTTTTGTTTCCATAGGTAGGTCTTATTGTCTGTGATTTAGAGCTGGTGGTGACTGGTCACAGTCTACATTGGAAATGAGAAGAAGTTTCTCTTTTTTTGCCAGTGTTTTCTGGGGGAATATTTTTCTCCAGAAAATGCTTTAAATATTTGTCACCTTGGAGATGATAATGGCTGGCTCATACTGGTATGCTGTGCTCATTGTCTGCTCCTTGTTAAAGCAGATCTTGTTTGGACTTTATTGGTGTCACATTTCTGGCTACACACTGCCTTATAGGATCCTGAAAAGTCTGTCGATGGTTATTGTCAGAGTCTCCCCTTTCAAACGCAACCCTGGTATTTGTAGCATTGAGAAGGAAGTGAACGCTGGCCTTCAGTGTGATAGGACTCTCCTTTTGTGCTGTTCGAACAGCTTTGTATTTCTCTAAAATTACAAGGGAACAGTACAGGAGTTTTTACCAAGTGTATAAGAAGACCTGGCATTGGCACACAATTACCTGCCTCTATTTTGTCAGCACTGGTGAGGCAACACAGTAGTTTCTTTGTATCTAACTGATGCACATAGCGTTAATTGAGGGTACATATTATCATGTGCAATAATTAGCCTTGTGGTTTGTTTGTGAAAAGATGAAAAGATGGACATTATAGGTGCATTCCCCTAGGTGACTACAAGTATGCATTCATTTGATATTTCAATGTCTACGTTGCTTTGTTATTATGGTCAAAACATGTTTAACCACAGTGCTTGCGGCTCCGTAAAATGTCCCATGTGCTTTCATTCTCTGTCATCACTGGTATGCAGAACTTGAATGGTCCTCTAGACATGTGGAATGCACAGAATGCCCATATGATGTAACAGGGAGTGCGACACACTTGATTGTGGGGATGTGGCATTTAACTGAATAGGTTGCCTTCCACTCATATTTTCCCCTTGTGAGCAACACAAATACGATGGAAAGATGTAGGTATTACAATATTGCATTGCAAGTGTAGGCAACGTCTTAATAATTTGTTCCACCTGTGCATTGGTATTGCTTTGCCCAAACATGCCAAAGTGCCAAACTTGTTTACAGCCCAGCCCATCCTACCATTAACCCGATTGGTCTCATACATATGTTGCGTTCTCTTTCTTACCGTCTTCCTGCAGTTAACAGCACTGCATGCATGGACCAACAGGGCAGTCACTATTGTGGATGTGATATAACCCTATTGCAGCAAAAGGAAAAGCACAAGGAACACCATTTGAACAGGTGCTGCGTGTTTTTAATAAATAAAAAAAACTTTTTAAAAATCAAGTTTATGTATATCACAATCCAACCTCATCTTTCTTATCCTAAAAACAAAACAATGCAACTTTAGTCATAATGTCAAAAACGGCCCTATCAAAGATATCTGAGACCTATCTAACCTATGCTGTGAAACGGCATATCCTCTGTGATCTGATGGGTCACAACACTTGAGGTGATAGTGTTGTTCAGGTAGGGATGTTAGACGTCTCTGAAGATGTTGAAGTCTCTGATGATGCTCGAGAAGTGAATTTGATCAATGGGAACAACTGCTTTTTTTACAGTGGAAAAAAAGGAAAACAGTTAGCTACTGCTGAGAGTAGAGAGAGTTTCCAAAAACAAATTTGCGCACCTCATTTGCGTTCACCGTACAACCATTTTAGGAGTTGAAACATGCCTTTTACTGGCTTTTGAGTGCAAGCCAGAGCATAAATCTGACAGTAATGTGTGTGTGTGTGTGTCGGGGAGTCCTTGCTGTCTGATTTGTGTTTGGATCTGCAGTTTCTCAGATGGACCATCCTGTCTGGAAGTCTGTCTTTTGTAAAGACCCTGGTGTTCTACATGGGAATAC
This sequence comes from Conger conger, assembly GCF_963514075.1. Classification (NCBI taxonomy): domain Eukaryota; kingdom Metazoa; phylum Chordata; class Actinopteri; order Anguilliformes; family Congridae; genus Conger; species Conger conger. The sequence goes on along the minus strand of NC_083761.1, from coordinate 14,850,881 downwards.
TTTTTTGTAAATGCCACTTTCGTTGTCACAGACACTGCAAAATAAACTCTGCAATCCCCTGACTTACCATTGAGGCTGCTGGGGTCTCCTTTTAGCAAGGGTAAGAACTCAGAAGATGGCAAGCGGTTTGTCGGTGATGTGAGTTTTATTTCCAAATGCCCTGTCGTGTGTTGAAAGACCTGGCCGGGCCTGCCAAAGGAATGCTTTCATAGTCACCACCAGAGTGCCCTTGGACAACACCAGGGCATTCTTGCCAGGTTGGAAATGTAGCTTGGCGTAACCTCATTACAATGTGACCCCCTATAATGGGGGTCTGCTATAACTTTCTTTGTCAGCCATTGCACTTTACTGTCTTGGTACCATGGTGACTGCTTTAGCAGTCTACGTGGCCTGATATTGATCTCAACAGTGCCTTAATAATTAGGCATTGCTTTGTTTTTCTTTCCGATTCATAGAGCCTAAAGAGGCTGACATGCGGTTTACTTCAAAATCGCTTTGAGGAACGTGTGGATGTGTGGCTTGACCTTGAATGTACTCTGAAATGTAGCCTCAATGCGGTTGGAAATTAAGTGCTTCATTCTGTTTTGTTCACCATCACAGTCAGCAAACAACACTGGTTTCCAGATGATTGACAAACAGGCTGGTGTTCTTACGATCTTAATTTTCTTTGGAACACGCTAATTGCGAATCACAAATTACCTTCTGGAATTTTATAAGTAAGTGCATTATGGGAAATCACTGCCCCTTTTCCTAACACCGTTATTGGCAGGAAAAACAATACAGACAAGAGAATAGCTGTGATAATCTGTTGTTAAATCTCTATTTATTTAAGACTAATTCTTTGTAGGTTTACTTTCTCTTGCTCTGCTTTTTTCATGTCTAGACAACACAGCTCAAGGGAGCTGGCATTTTCTTTTATTTTTGGACATAGAACAAGCTGGCAGTGACTGCTCTCTTTATTTTTTTTAAAGAAGTCCTGCCAAAAATGTCTGCAACGATAAACATATGCAATTATGAATAAGTCCTTTCTGCTGGGAAAGACTTTCGTTGTGGATTAGTCCTGTCATGCTTCAAAGCAAACATTTGCTGTGGACAAATTATCTGGATCAATAATGCTGCTTTAAAGTATTTGGGTGGAGTATTTCACACAGGGAACACCACTTTGCCAAACAGAACCCCATTAAGACTAGGTCAGTAGGCCACCCCTTGCTTCTGATATAAATGTATTGTAAGACTAAGTATGTATAGTAGTATGTAAGAGTTTAGTGAAGAGTCAATCTAACCACATTGTGGTTTGCCATAGGCAGTGGAAAGTTTTAATAAAAATAATGCTGGTTAAAATATTCCAATGAAAAATGATGGACAAACCCAGATAGGCATACCTCTTATAGGTACCTCTTAGTCAATGGTGAACAATCGATTTCAGGATTTCATGACAAGGTATGCACCTAAATAATCATTTATCCCTGTCATTAGTTTGATATGAGATTATCGAAAAAATCTCTAGACTCCAAATGTGACCTCACTGAAAATGTTTTACTGAGTGTATTTTGTTGTGAATCATTGGTATATACAGGTTTTTTATTTTTTATCTAGCCAGAATGACAAAAACTACAGTTCAATGTCATGAACTGTAAGGAAAGCTGAACTGCATCAGCATTATCCTGTTCATAAGCATGCGTCAGAAGCCCTCCATAGCATCTCTTTCACATTTAATCTCAAGTAGTAAAACATGACTCTTAATAAATACTTCAGTTGAATGCAAGACACAGCCCAGTGAAGCTATCTCTGATGCTATCTTCATCCAAGAAACGTGTCTCTTATGTCTTGCTCAGGTCTCGACTTGTTAGATCAACATGTGTGACTCCCTAAGGGCTGATTGTTCGACCACACAAAACTTCACAAGTGCTGTCAAATCCCAGTGGCATTGTCATGTTAGTTCACACACAGGTGAAGATTATTTGGCACAGGTGATATTTATGATGTTCATGATGTTCATGATGTTCACTGCCAATTTTTATTTGTAATCAGCATATGAATAATTATTGTCAAAGTGTTTAAAGTGTTCTTTCAATTGATGAGCTGTCTCTCTTTGTTCCAGGCTTACAAACATTAACACAGAATGGAGGTACTGATATGGCCTTTGTACTTTGTGGATCAGACCAAGGTGTCAATTGAAAAGCAGTGCATCCTCTGTTTTGTTTGATTTGTAAAGGATTTAAAGTATGGAGTTTTCTATACCTTCAGATGCCATACCTGAAAGGTTGCTCTTTAGCCCCTTTTATTCACAATCTTATTATGTTTGCTCAGCCTTGCGACATTTTCTTTTTACTGCCAAAACGACTAAGAAAGCCTAAGTTTTCTCTCCGGGGTTCAGGGCAGCTGAAGGGTAATCTTAACTAATGTTCCAGGTAGTTAAAGGCTATTTACTCACCCTCTGACCTTTCTAGAATGAAATCTTCACTCCTATGTTTGGGGCAATTGGCCAGCCAGTCATCCAGTTCAGCAAGGTCACTTCACAGCTGGTCCAGCGACCTGGTTAAGCCAAAATATTTCAACAGAAAAAGTGCTATAAGTGCCTTATTATGCAAGTACTTAAACTCATATGTAAACATATACACTCAGTGAGCGTATATGTAAACATATACATTCAGTGAGCAATTTATTAGGTAGACCTGTACACCAGCTTGTAAAAACGCATTGTTAATGAGAGAGGTCAGAGGAGAAGGGCCAGACTGGTCAAAGCTGACAGGAAGGAGACAGTAATGCAAATAACCATGCATTACAACAGTTCATCTCTGAACACACAATGCATCAAACCTCTTAAGTGCACAGGGCGCAGTAACAGAAGACCAATAAGTCTGAAAAAAAGTGTAATAAATACCTCACCGTGCTCATCGTGTGTATATACTTTTTTTTTTTTACTGTTTAACTCATCCAGATGCCCAATAGTTGGCTTAAACCAACATTTTAAATAGACAATCCCAATTGAAATGGCACAGAGGAATTATGTGTAATTAGAATAGGAAAAAAAACTCTTAATGCTTTCTGTTCGGGGTAATGAGTTTCCTTACTAAAATGGTTTACTAGCTAAGATTGGACTTTAGTCTACCTTTATTGCCAACTGTATAAATAACGGCTTGACAGCCTAGTCTGAATAAGGGCGTGGGGGATGCAGCTGAATCAAGGATGAGTGACAGGTGGTGAGCTTCTTCTCCAGAATTGATTATGCACTGTGAAATTAGAATCTATTTATAGGTATTTTGTGTGACGCCTTCCTGCTTTCGTGAATTTCAGCAACAGGTGACGGCTGGACAGAAATAATTGTGTCTGTGTGTATGTGTATGTGTGTGTGTGTGTGATTGATGTGATTGACATACATAATGCATGTTTGAAAGTATGTCAAAAGTATTAAAAACATTCATACCTGGCATGCAGAGTTCAAATCACAGGTATGTTATCAGCATATGCTAAGGAGAGTAGGATGTGTACTTAATTTATGGTGGCCTTGAAGGAGGTCCTTGGGATTATTTTTTCCACACCTGTTGTGAGGGCACCAGCCTAACCACCTCCATGGAAGACTGGCCATTTATAAGATTCTTGTTGGGTGGACTGGGTAAAGAAATTCTGAAAACAAATGTTAAATCACAAAATACTTTATTTACAATTATCTACTCAATTACATACACATTAATAAATATATTTTATGTATGTTAAAGGAAAACACCCACATTTTAGGAGACTTACACAGACTTTTTCATTTTTGTGCATTCACTGGCTCAATTTCCATGTTAGCAAAACGTGTTAGCTTAGCATAAAGACTTGAAGCCTGCAGGAGTCAGTAGCCTAACTCCTTCAAAGTGAAAAAATACACCTTACAGCAACTCCGAAGCTGTCTTATTTACACAAGGTATGATGTATATTTGAAATACACGTGCAGGAAAAAAATGGAAAAAGGAGGGACGTTGTTTTTTGGAGAAGTTCTACCTTTTAAAACTACCTTCAGAAGGTGCACGGATCACTACACTCAACCAGTGGAAGACGGATGTGGATTTATGTGTGTTCAGCGGTTATAGTTCAAACTGTCTAACTTCTCTAAGTTAGACAGTTTCTCATTTGAATTTCTTTCCCGAAAGGTTGGTGTTTTCCTTTAAACTACCACTTGCTTACATATTTTAAAGCCACTGAACAGTGTACTTATACATTCACCCAGTTTTTACACCAAGGAGGATATGTAGTTTACATACATTCCCTTACTATTAGGCTAGGTCTTCTCCTTGCTATAATTGAAATGAGCAGGTGTGACAAATAACTGTTTAATTAATATATGCTTTATTTTTCATATCAGATTGATTATGAAAACATATTTTGCTCTTGTGCAATGTTTTTTTTAACGCAAAAATAAAGAAAAATACAAACAGAAATCCGTTTTAACCCCTTATGTCAACCCCTTTGTTTCTCCCTGAGTGCTCCATAGCCAGCACACATTAGTATTCCCATGGAGTCCTGGTTGTCATGGTGAAGCCATGCAGTTGTCGCAGGTTACCATGGGGATTTCTTGCCATCATGCACCTCCGGCAATCAAATGCGAGCATTTTTATGCCTCATACAATGCCTCCTGTAGCTTTGGTTGTCAGGTACTGTGGAAGGGAAGATCCGTGCTGATAAAACAAACACATGCGCGACACGTATGGATTCATGCAATATCTGCCAATATTATTCCATTTATTGAATTCCAATTCTGGAATGACGTTAGTGCTGACGGCTTGCAATATTGTAATTGATTTTAGTTTTGTACTGTTTAGAACAGTATGCTGTTTTTGTGGCTTATTCAGTATTTAGTTGATCCTTGCTGCCTAAATCTTTTGTTAGAGCAGGGATCCATTTGCTATTTGTATTCTGTCTGATACGATCAGACACAAACGTAGAGAAAAACATGGAACATTGTAACACACACACATACAAAGAGAGAAAGGAGAGAGGGTGAAAAAGAGGGAGAAAGAGAGAGAGACCACACAGGCACATATGGTATCTTTAATAGACGTGTAAGGTCATGCTAGCTGCTATACACTTTCACACAGCTCAAAATGCTATTGTGCTCTTTTGTTATTAACGTTTTCTTTTGAGAAGGTGTGGGCTTAATGTTGTGTGGGCTGCAGTACACTTTCACTGTTAACTGTTTACGGTGAACAGAGGACACTGCCCGCCACTTGCCTGTGCCGTGTGACTTCATGCAGTCTGTCAGCAGGCTGGTATTGCACAGTACTCTGGGAAATCCCCTACATCACAATAACATTGGAAGGTATCCTGGAAACAGTGGAACAGACCTACTCTCCATTCATAACGGTTACTGTTCAGCTGGCAGGGCATAGCGATAGCAAGTGAATATGTTAAAAAATGACCCATCTTCAACAGCATGTTACCCACAGTGCTTTGCAAAACTGTTCTTCGTGTGGTGGATGGTCTGCTGTTGCACCTTTTGTGTGGGTGTATTTATGACTTGCGTAGCTCCCAGAAGGGAGAGACACTACATCAACCTGTGTTTACAGCTGGCTTTGTGCAGTGGCAGTGGGAAAGTAGGCTTTTCTTTTTTTGTGGAGATTATCCCCCCTCGCCTTTGTTTTCTCAAATTCTCCCACCTCAATTTCAGGACCCCGACCAGGAATATGCGGTTTAGAAAATGGATGGAGGGATCATAGATTGTATTCATACAGCACCTTTCATTATCCCGAAACATGTTAGACTGAAAAGGGGGATGCACATCTTAACCACCATCTATTTGAAACATGCACCTGCGTGATTCAGACGTGTGATTTTACAACAGAGCTATGCTTTCACTGAGCTGGAAACGGAGGACATTATTAGCACAGCAATGTTGGGTGGATGATCTGATGGTCAGATTGAAAGAATTGGGTTCGAAATTTGAGCAGAACAATGTGGAGCCCCATACTCTTAAATGCCCTGGGATCTTTATTGACTACAATGAGTCAGCACCTCATTTTATCATCTCATCCTCAGTAGCATTTTTTTTTTTTGCATTTTTTGCTTGATCCAGACCGACCAGCTATAAGATGGTTTTAAAACAAGAGGAACAATTATGTACTGCCAAGAACATAAAAGTGATATAAAACTGCCTCAAGTTGGTATTGGATTTTACAGATACATTTCATTTTTGGGGTCACAGATCATGAGATTTGCATGTTAATTGTAGGACAGCATACAGTGATTATGGCAAGGATTCATTACATATTGTGTGTAACACTATGAGTGGTAGAGGAAATAAAGTTAGAAGAGAGGAATTTCCTATGCTGATACCTTAAGACAGGCGGAGGCCATCTTGGAAAAAATTGGGAGGGCTCCAGTTTCAAAGACCAGTATTACACAAAGCAAACACCTCTAAACTGGGAAATTGCCTATTGACACGGATCACAGATCCACGGATCCTAGAACTGCATCTTATTTCCAGTAAATTCCACCCATTCAGTGTCATTGTCAGTGTCTCTTGACTGAGATAGTGGTGCAAGTGCAGTCCATCCCTGGAGGCAACCACGAACCCAGAGACTGAACACACATAACTGGTTCTATTAAGCCACACACTTAAAACCACTGCCAAATTAAACAACCATTTTTAGAATGCAGTGCTGTGCATTCCGTATGCTTGTTTGTTTATACTATATTTGATGCATCGGCATGTGAAGAGAGTAAAATCTATTCTTGTTTTGTGGGATTAGAGAACTAACGTTACTATAATGTACATTAAGGACTGTAATGGCAGGTAGTCTGTGTCTTATGGTGTGTTAGCAGAGAATTGGCAAATCGCCGTCACTTCAAAGAAAGAGTGGTGGCCTTTATGGCTAGCCTCATGGGCTTTCCCGAAAGCCTTTTTCAATACGTTTCAAAAATAGAACAGATCGAAGCTCAGACATGAACTGTATGCTGAAAGGAATATTTTACATTTGACTGGTTATGAGTTCCAGTGCAGTCAGGAAGACGAGTATCCAATATCTATGTTAATTACACATGGAATACATGAATGCGATATCATGCACTTTGTGTCATAATGAATGTAAAATATGCAAAAATATGTACGTATATTTTAACTTGAATTAAGCTGGCAGATGATGTTCTCTTAGAGCTGTGTCATTTCTCAATGTTACAGCAGAGGTGTGAAATATTCTATCAATTTACATGGATGCCTTCTTGTTTTAAATTGAACTCAGTTTCTACTGTGCATTGTATAAATGAAGCTGTTTCTAACAGATGGTGCCTTCTATTCAGTGTAACTGCAGTACAGACATTTCTGGTTGTCTGAGTGAAAAAAAGAAACATTAAACAGGTGTTACCTTTTCTTCTACCGTGTTGTAGACGTGTTCTATTAATGTCTGAGACTAGCAAACAGATGTATACTTGAAGAGGGAATGCTGAGTTCAGTGTACATGTGGGTTGCATTTTTGAATTCTGAAAGTGTGAGGTGACACTGGTTTAATTGGGGGTAGCATACTTTGAGAATGATCTTCCTCCACATTCTGGCATCAAGATTTTGACATTGGTTTTGTACTACTGATGTATAAAAATTCTGTTAGTTTCAGGTTGGGCGAGAGTGATAAGCAGGTGGAGATTCCATTTCTGGTCCAGTGATCCTGCTCATTTTGCTCTCTATCAGCATGTAAAAACCTCTGTACTTCCTAGATTAACTTTACATGTGACCAGCTGGCGACATTTATCAAGTAGCTTAAGCTGACTCACAGTGACTTTTCTGTATATTGGCTGTACAGTGAGATTCATCCAGCAGACTATGGGAGCAAGTTCCTGTCAGAGTGCTGTTCTCGCCTTGCGCTCTGCTTAGCCACGGATTTATTTATCTCATTAGTTTTAATCATCATTCTTGTCATAGGCAGTGGTTCCAGGGGTTTGTGGGAAAAGATGACCTGACAGCTGATTCAGATGTGCACTGATTCTTTGAACTGTCCAGTGCTGTAGATCTGGATATCCTTTGACTTTCTGTTTTGAATATACACTCACTAAGCACCTGATTAGGTAGACCTGTACACCAGCTTATTAATGCAAATATTTAATCAGCCAATTATGAGGCAGCAACTTAAGGCATAAAAGCATGCAGACAGGACAGACAGGAAGGCGACAGTAATACTAATATAGTGGGTCAAACCTCTTAAGTGGATAGGCACAGCAGCAGAAGACCAATAAGTCAAAAGAATAAGTCTAATAAATGCTCACTGATTGTAGTTGCTAAATAGAAATATATAGTTTGATATAGTTCCTAAATACTGACTACCATGTGCTGCAATATATACTATCATAAATAATATAAAGTTTAGTCTTTTTGGTCTTTAAGTGGCTTTATTTTTATTTGTGCAGATAGTTGGTAAAGCCCCCTATGTAGTCATTTTTACCATTATTGCAATGTTTGTAACAAACAATTTTATTTGACTGTAATCATGGAATTGAACCAACCCAACCAGCCAGCTAGATATAGCCTTGTAGATTTACCTTGGTGTTGTACACAACTTAATACCTAGTAATAATAATAATAATAATAATAATAATAATAAGAATAATAAGAATAAGAATAATAATGATAAACTATTATTATTATTGTTGTTGTTGTTGTTGTTGTTGTTGTTGTTATTATTATTATTATTATTTGTGGAGTGAAATACATCTAGTATGCGTGATTTTAACTACAAGAGGAAACTAATTTACATTATCTAAAAATGCTGAGACCAGGCAAGAAGGAAAAGCATTGTGAATCAAAGATGAAAATGACCATATCCTGAATGAGGTTCAATAGGGGACAAGGTCTGTTTTCCTCTGTGCTGTGGGCGTGGCTTTGTTATGACATCAGTGTCATCTGTATGCCTCGGTATCTTCTAGCTCCTCCCACTCTGGTAGCTCCTTTGACTGCTCTAGCTCCTCCCACTCTGGTAGCTCCTTTGACTGCTCTAGCTCCTCCCACTCTGGTAGCTCCTTTGACTGCTCTAGCTCCTTCCACTCTGGTAGCTCCTTTGACTGCTCTAGCTCCTCCTGTAGTCGCTTCGTGACAGTGGATCCATTTATCTGCCTGTGAATTTTTATCTGGATTCTGTGGAAATTCTGGCTGTCACTATCTGGCTGTCACTATCACTATCATAACCTGGCTCAGAGCACTTGCCAAACATTTGCCTTGCAACTGCTGTAGTGTATCATTGAATAAAGTTTTTTTTCAATGACAAAGCTTATCTTTTAGTGCAAAAATATTTCCCCGCTGTAGTTATGTTGACTTGCCAGTTCCCTCCATTTTTTTTATTTTTACTTGACACTGAAGAAAAATAAATGGCAATTATGGTTGTACATGAGCAGTTATTGTGGATTAAGATTAAACACCCACAGGATTTATTTTGCTTTCTTTTTTCTTTGTGTGGTATATAAATAAATAAATATTTCTGCTTCTGTACCATGAACAGGAGTGCTTACAAAGAATTAGTATAATCATTTGAATAATCTTTGTAATTAAGCAGCATTCAGAAATGGACTAGTATACTTGCTGTGTTTGCTGTTTGATGTCAGATAATTATTTCCTTTTAACATTCTACTTTTCCTGAATCTCATACTTACTGTATGTCCATGGATTTATTATTTTTATTATTATTACATCATCGTGATTAGGATACAATGAGGATTGACGTAGTTGTTACCCAAACCAGAGCAACAGTTCTCACAAAGTAGCAAACACTCCAGGTGCTCTTCAGTCAAAAATGCATTTTGATCGGCTGTTGTCTTTAGCCCAAAGAGTCAGCGGGGAAGGAGACAGCAATCCACATGTCAACAGAAAAAAGATGTACCTCCTTCAGAAAATATTTGAATAATTATGCCGTGTCAACAGGAAAGCATCATAAACCATTTGATATCAAAGTCTGTTACAAAGGTCAATGCCTTCTGCTGAGGCTGCCTTGTGTCTGAGCCCAGCAGACCGTGCTGGCCACCTCTGTGCAGTGTAACTCCAATGGAAATGTCAAATGAAGAAATTTAGCGTGAGTATTCAATCTTGCAAGCCCGCAAATATATTTAAATGATATTATCAACAAGAATTTCAGTCAATTCAGGGTGGGCTACGATGATCATACTAATGTAGAAATATTCTCTGCCAGAACTCTATGAATTGGTCTGTTTGTGCATAGTGCTTTATTTCATTAAATTTACCCATGCCTTTGTGACTGGTTCCTGATGCTCATGCCGGTGTTTAGAATCTCCGATAAGGATTGATGAATTATGAGTTGCATCAAGAAATGGCACCAAGACACCACTTGATTCGTTTTTCATTAGGAGCTGTGAAAACAAAGGCCACTCCACACTTTTGGGGTGAGCACGCTGGGTGTCATGGTGATGGTGACAGTGAAGTGAGGGGGGACTGGGAGGGCCGGCTGACAGCTGCTCAGCAGAGGTGTTACTGAGCAGGTAGATGGAAGTAGATAAGTGTGAACACTCCCACTCATAGCAGGTAGGCCATAGGGTAGTTAGTATGGGCAGTTCTCCCCCAAGCCTCTTCCTGCTGCTAAAATGCTGCCCGGTGTTATGGGCCCTGCGTTTGACATTCGTGATTGATAGCGGCTCGCAGTTATTGCTTTTATCTCCCACAGAACCCATCCTGCCCAGCACAGAAATGGGAGAATTGGGCAGCTGTGAAACCTCAGCTGATAATGGAGTTAGCCTCTCGGAAAAGCGACATGATTATTTGCCGGGAGCGGCAGTAGCATTGATATAAAATTACATCAGTTGGTGTCAGGGGTGCCATTGCAACATGCCTCAGACACAACAAGAGAATTAGTGCTGCTGTAGTGGAAAGTATTACATTTATTATTTAACATCTGCTGCATTTTATGGGTTTGCTGTTTTATCCAGTAATGTTTTTACAGTGTCAGGGCTGGGGGAACGATGCTGTATGCCAGGATATCAGATATATCTCCTGAAATGTCTCATTCAGGTATTATTCAGAATTTACCCCTGATACAGGGTTGAAATGCAAATGAAAGACCGCATACAGAGAAAGCATTAAGCATGGTTCAAGTCTTCCAATACAAAGAGACCTGTTTCAAATGCCACTTTAGTGTAATGGGATAATACTAACATGTTATGGTGCTTTGAGTGTCTCCTACCTATGCGCTATTTAAGCAAGGTGTTTTGAAACCCTTAAAGTGATGATGCTATAGGAGATTTAAAGAGGCAAGTTCAAGGCCTAATTAAACACTAATGAAATATTGCCACATCAGAGCAGGTTATCTGGCACAGTGTAATGTGGTCAGCAAAACTGCAAGTGATTAATTTCACTTCAAATATATATATATATATATATATATATATATATATTTTTTTTTTTACATTAAAATTAGCATATTACTCAGCATGCAATTTTATATTAGAATAAAGTTTCATCTTAATTTATGAATGTTTATGAATATGAGAGTTTGCATATTTTCCCTGTGCCTGTGTGGGTTTCTTCCAGTTCCAAAGACATGCAGGTTAGGTTAATTGGCGAGTCTAAATTAGGTATGAGTGTCTCAGGCAAACTGTCCAGGGTGTAGTCCTGCCTCTCGCCCAATGCATGCTGGGATCGGCTGCAGAACTGCCCCCCCAATGCATGTTTCTGTCAATAGGCAGAAACTCCTGGGAAATCATTTCCTGGGCTGAAATGGGTCAAGTTATGGCCATGAAGCCACCAGGTTATTGTACAAATCACAGCAGTGAGCTGTTAAGTGAACAGTAAAACCCTAATACAGGTAATGTCATGATTGTGAATAAATGTTGAAACAAAAAGACAATTGTGGGTATACTACTGCTGCTTTTCATGTAAACTATATTGATTTACAGCAGAGGAAACAAAAAGGCATTAATGTTCAAAATATTTTCAGTAATTCTCATTGTGTATATTATGGTCAACTGCAAAATCAATGATGCCTGCTTTTATGCATTGAGTGCCTGCCACATGATTGGCTGATTAGATTTTTACAAGCGAGCTTAATGAGCTGGTGTACAGTTCTACCCAGTTCTAACCAACAAATTGGTCACTAAGCATAGATGCTTCATGCATAAATGTAATCATATGCTACAATATATGCACTGTAGTGCGTCCGTGGGGGAGGGCAGTATACTTTACAAATGTGAAAAATAAAATATGAAGATATGAATTGATATCTTTGCAGTCCCTGTGTGAATGTGACACAGCAGCCTGTTTGATCTCAGGGCTGGGGAAGTGGTGGTAGTATAATGATCATGTGACACAGAACGCCAGATACTGCTGACCTCACTGCCTGGCCTGAGCTGAAGGCTCAACAGGAGCTCTGCCTGAGAACTACTGTCAGCTGTGTGATCCGCCACGTTTCTACAGTTTGAGTTTCTGTACTTTATGCAACCGCATTGCTCCAGAACTTTCAACATCTCTGTTATAGGGCTGTTTCCGTCCAGTGGTAGGAGGCATTTTCTTCTACTATCGCCTAAAATATAATCCCTCTCTAATAACTAAAAAAAGGAATAAATTAATTAAGTAACTTAGAGAGTTTAGATAAACACGTTGAAGATCATCTTAGGAGTTATGGCCAAAACCAATCCAACTGAAAACCCAGTAGGAGCAGCAATGCAGATCTATCTTCTTGGTCAGTGACAGATTTGAAGTACTTGTGATAAATCCTATTTGTGGTTTTCACAAGCTGTGTGTAGACATGTGTAACTGTAAAACAATTTCACACATGAAGCTGTGTTTTTATTGCTCCCAGAGCATTTATTTTGTCTGTTCCGTTTAAATTTCCTGTATTGCTTTTTAGCTGCAACTGTTTTTGAACACTTATGCAATAACAGTAGCCAGAGTAGCAGGTAGCAAGGCCTGCTATTCAGCCAAAATTATGCAGGCTAAAAACAACACCCTTTTTACTGGCAAAGCAGATGAAAAAAGGAATAAACAAGTAGATCTGGCTGATATTAAAACAAAGCCATCCTTGTGTTTAAAGTGTTGGCAAAAAATGTCATGCTATTCATAGCAAGAAGTATTTAAGCATTTTAAAGCATTTGTACAATTTAATAAAAATTTTAAGTAAGTGGTTTATTCTTTACTTCTCTGTTTGGTGACATTTGATAGAAATACCACTCTGATATGAACTAGTTAGGTGGTGCACGGTATATTTTGAAGTGGAGGGTGATTTCGGTTGCTTCACTGACATCCCTCTTAATACAGGATGTTGAGCAATCGCTGGTATCGTACATCTATGCCCGTTGAGAGAAGCTTCATGTGAATTTAGAGTGAGAGAGGGCACAGAGGGATCCACTGTTTTTCCCAAACAAAAAAAAGTGTTTTTGAGGCGGGATGGAGGACTCCCAGGGCAGACAGAGGTGCGGTTTCAGGCAACGCCGCTCACGGAGTGAGGTAATCCACCGATGAAACGCTCGTCTGTCTGCAGCCTTTCGCACCAGCGTGTGCCTGTGTGCTGGCCCTTTTAGGGTTGCCATGTGAGAAGGGCTGTGTGTGCCTTGCTGGTTGTTTTAGGGTTGCCAGGTTTTAGGTTTGCAGTTTTAGGGTTGCCATGCCTGAAGGGCTGTGTGTGCCTTCCTGGCCCTTTTATGGTTGCCATGTTTTAGGTTTGCTGTTTTAGGGTTGTCTGAAGGGGTGTGTATGCCTTGCTGGTTGTTTTAGGGTTGCCATGTCTAAAGGGCTGCGTGTGCCTTGCTGGCCGTTTTAGGATTGCCATGCCATGTCATTGTAATAATAACTTATCTTGCCCATGGTGGTTAAGTTGTAAGAGAATATCGGAGTGAATGTTTGCATATTCTTATTGGTCTTCTGCTGCTGTAGCCTATCCACTTAGAGGTTTGATACGTTGTTGGTTTATGCTCTTCTGCATACCACTGTTGTAATGCATGGCTATTTGCGTTACTGTCACCTTCCTGTCAGCTTCGACCAGCCTGGCCATTCTCCTCTGACCTCTCTCATTAACAACATGTTTTTGCCCGCAGAACTACTGCTCACTGCTGCTCAAACCACCCTGTCTGGCACCAACAATCATTCCATGGTCAAAGTCACTTAGATCACATTTCTTCGCCATTCTGACATTTGGTCTGAAAAACAGCTGAACATCCTGACCACGTTTGCATTCTTTTATGCATTTAGTTGCATGATTGGCTGATTAAATATTTGCAGGTCTACCTATTAAAGTGGTCATTGAGTTGCATAATGTGCCGGTTACATGCCGCCTTGTGAAATACAGCTATTTCCTCATTTTTTAAATAGAATCTTGGGTGCTTGGCTCAGCTGTGCCTCAGCTTGTTTCAAAGAATGGGCTTCATTTTTTAAAGCTCACTTCCTGGTCTTGGTGAGAGGGAGGGGGGAGGGGGGCGGAGTACATCAAGCACTTGGTAATGGTCCTGCGCTGTCAATCACACCGTAACTGGCCTGGACTTCATGACCATATTCAGTAAGGGTACCCCATTTTCCCTACTCTAGCTCCAATTTGTACAGCATGGCGGCACGAAAACTGTTCTTCTGCCACTTCAAAGCACTTGTCACAACTCAGTGGGTGTCAAAGTCAGTCACTGTCTTTTTTTGTCCATATTTTGTAGTCTATGATTCCACCCCCCCATCTTCCTAAATGCCCCCCCATCCTGCCCGACCCCCCTTCTTAGCTTCACTGTTCACTAAGAACTGATCTCAATCTTCCAGTTCTGAAGAGACAAGTCTGAGCTGACACCCATGTACAGGGGATGGCCGCTGGCGTTCTGCAGCACGTGGGCCCATCTGGCTGACTGTGAGCAGCCCGCTGGGTAATCTGCCCCTTCCTCTGCCACATCGTAGCCCACCCTGTGTGCCACCCCCCACCACCCCGTGCCCATCAGCTGTCAGCATGGACCCCTAATGGGAGAGAGCTCATTGCCTGACAAGGCAGATGACTAACAGCCTCTCAGAACAATTAGAATAAAAACTAAATCATAATAAGTGCAATTTGGCCTCGCATTATGCAAAGTAATCTGACAGTGTAATACAATTTGGCTGCCTTTGGCATCAGTCTGTGCAAACAGAATAGTTACATTCGCTGTTCTTGCCGTCATTATTGAACAATGAAATCGCTTTTCTGATGCAAGTAGCTTTCAGCTATTAGTAGCACTTCTTTAAAAACACCTTTTTTACAAATGCTTTGGTTTAAAAAACGAAATCAAACAAAAACAGAGCAATTTCAAAAGTAATTGATGAATGAATTAGCAATGACAGTTAGTTCTTCCTGCATATTATCAGCTACACCAACACCTTCTTAGCAGCAGTTAACATAATGAAACTAGCGTGCAACATGAGTAGGTAAATAGTTTGAAGCACATGCTGTTCTCTGTCGCTGTATTTTCTTGTACTTCTTGATAATGGCATGTCTGTTTGCTCTGTTAGCTAGCAGGGAATACCAACAAGTCCGGTTAAACAGGAACCCTAATGGCTGTTTCCTCTTCATGTTGATGAATGACATAACATTTTCCAGACCTTGTACAATTCTACAATATTATTCCTGAATATATGAATATACTGATTACATAAATTGAATAACTTTTTCTTATCATTTTATTTGTATCTACAAAATGGCTGTCTAATTTTCTTGATTGCATTCTGTATAAATTGTTGTATCTGCAATTTATATAAGGAATGCTACAGGAAGGCCCTGTTACACTGAGGTCTAGTAGCCATATAGTCTGTTATTATTCGTCTGTCTTCTGTGTATATTAAATACATGTAAAAAGTGTATATATGACAATTGCTTAAAGTTCCACGCACATTATTTAGGGTACATGCTGTGGTTGGATTGAATCTGGACCTGTGTTGGGTAACGTATCGTACGTTTGGTGATGGGTAGACTGATTACATGTGCCTTTTCTCAGAACAGGGGGAGTGATACCTATTACATTTCTCTGTGATGAAGTTGTCAGGAAAGTAACACTGCGATGGCTGTTCATTACTCTGCTCAGTTCAGCCTGGTTCCCAATGTGGAGGATCAGCAAAGCCAACAGCAGCAGTCGTTGCCCAGGGCATGGGCTGTGTTTACACCGTCATTATTCCTACAATAACCTGGGTACTTCTGGGCTTGAAAGGCAAAGAAACGATCTTCAAAACCAAGCTTTTACCTTGAACTTTGCTCTCTCTCAATCCATTCGGTCATGAAGTGTTATTCTTTAACCAGAGAGTTAATATAGTATAGCTTACATTTTTATCTTTAAAAAAATGGCCAAATGTATTGCCTGCTTGCTGCTTAGTACTTGAACTGTATCAGTTCAAATCAAAACCATCCAAGTATAGAACAGCACTTTTCCACCATCTACTTCCTTCTCTGCCCACACTGTGATTAATTTCTGCTTATATATAAACTAGTGCTTGATCCTGTGTTTACTTTAGCTTATTGCTTGTCTGCAGAAGGTGGGTGGATGGTACCGCCTGTTGTAGCTGTGCTCTTCGGGGTAACAGACTTGTCTGTGTTGGGTTGCTATCCTGTTCAAGGGCAGATGCTGAGTCACTGTTGTGAGATTCAGCGCTTGCCAGTGTGTAACACGTTTGGGTTCTGATAACGTGCATTGTGTGGTGTGCTGACCCGGGTAAACGATCCCACAGGCTGAGACGTTGGGTAGGAAAATTAAACAATGCATCTGATATCACACAATCCTGTATTTGGTCTTTCTTCCACTGTCCTAGTTTATCAGACAAAACAATCTCTTAGTTACTCAGTGCGGTTCATCCGTAATTATTTTTATATGTATTTTTTTACGAGGTGTTCAATGTTCACAAAAAATGTTGGCCCTTAATTTGGGAAGTAGTGAATGTTGTCCCAATCGATCTGTCCCATGAATCAATCTTATTTTCATTTCTGCATTTTTATCCAACATTGCCTCCAGTTATGTAGCAGACAAGTGAATTCCTGACTGGCCTCATAAATCTGTGTGTGAAACTGGCTTTATTAATTATTAATTTTGAGCAGCTTTGTGCCTTCAAAATTGGTCCTTACAGTGGCTAGTGTACTACATTCCATATTATAGTGAAGCATACATACTATTAGACAGGAACACTTCCATCTCTGCGTGTAATATACACTGTGGACATATTACCCAGACCTCTACTCTGTTTTGTGTGTGAAACCCAGCCATGAAGGTTCAGCTATCTGAACAGTAAGGACTGTACTGGGTACGGAAACTAAATTATTAAAAGAAAAGAAAAACTGTATATTTGAGGCTAAGTTCACAACTTAGAGCTTGTAATTAGTTGAAGCCTGAAATGAAGTCAGAAGCACTCACAATAGACAGTTAGATAGAGCTTTACTTTTCCCAAAAAAACTTAAGTGCTCACTTCATAGTGCAATTTGTAATATACTGGGGACTTTGAGGAAGGAACATTGTGGGCAATTATACATTTTGTCACTGGGCTCCCAGCCAGTCCTGTTGGCACTGACACGGCCAGGGTACAGCTCTAGAATATGGGGCGTGGTACTGCTCACGGAGGCATAGTTGGATGTGCACCCAAGGAACCCATAAACTGTTGCTTGACTTTCTGTGAATGGTAATATCCTCTGGTGAACCGTGGCCGTGGTCCAAATGCAGGCGATTCACCAGGCCTGTTAAAAGTGTGCAGAGACGGTAATAAAGCACCTCGGAGGAGCCTGAATGGAGGCTCCAGGGAGGCGGCTGAGACCAGGCCAGGTTGCTGGCGGGCCTCTTTCACACCGCCGTGAGGGCCACGTCCCGTAGCGCTGCTTTCCCAGGCTGATTTCCCTGCACTGTGAATGGACCTTGTGTTGCTGCCCTATGTTTCATGGTACAGTTAGCAATGCTGCTTATTAACCACAGCCACCAAATTACAGTGATAGCCATTTATTATTTGCCTTACCTGCTCATAACAGGTGGGGGTTGCATTGGCATTCAGCTGGTTATTTTATTCTCAGTCTGCACAAGGTAAGCTGTAGATATCATTAGCATGCTAATCCCCATTGTCCAGCGAAGCGTGTGCAACAATTCCCTGTAAAACATCAAAATAATGATATGCACGGTTTCATTTTAAACTAGTGGTCTAGTGGTAAAGTATAATGACGGCGCTGTAACCCAAAATGGAAAATAGTTCAGGAATTCTCTTGCTCTTGAGGAAACAGGAAGCCAGACATGAAGTTGTAAACAACTAGAAGGAAACATGCAACATTAAGATGGATGTAGTCTTAATATTTAAATAGTATGCCATGTAATACTTCTCTGTGCTGAAGGAAAATCAATATTTCCTTGCATTTATTTTGAAATTCAGAATTATGAACTGGATTCCCTTCTTCAAAACACTGGTTGTAAAGGCCTTCTCCAGTTCAAACACTGATCAACCAATTGTGGATTGAATGGCAGATAATTATTGAATGCTTACCAGCTCCATATAGTATGATGTTAGTTAGTTAGAGCAGTGCATAAGAGAACACCTGCATGATTACTATTTCTTCAGTTGCATTGTGTGGTAGCTTTAGGCAGTGACATTACGTCCCAGGCTATTCTGAGACCCCGCTAGCCTGAGTGGATACAGTGGATAGGTTGGAATGCATGTTATGTCAGAGGGGAAGTTCTTGCTATATCTGTGATTACTTAAAAATGAGTGCTTAGGAGAGAGAGGAGAGAGGGAGAGAAAGAGGAGAGAGGCAGGGAGGGAGAGAGGTAAGCATATGCTAAAACTCTGCGTTTGCTGTGATTACCGACCCCTTACCCCTGCCTCCCACTTTACAAATAAAATACAACTTCAAAAAGGGTTCCAGTTGTTGTTGACAACAAGAGAACAGATGTACTGTTCCAGGCAGTCAGAGGGACAGAGAACAAGTGTTCTTTCTCTTACTTGCTGGCACTTAGGGGGTTTGGATATTCCTACTCTCATTCATAAATGAGATGCTATCTGTGAAATTCCCTGCACTCCATCTTCTTTATCTACTAAGTTAATGTAAACAGGAGAAACACAAGCTTTTACTTTAACACCCTCCATTAGCTCAGGAGGTAAGAGCAGTTGTCTGGCAGTTGGAGGGTTGCCGGTTTGATTCCCTGCCTTGGGTGTCCCTGAACAAGACACCAAATCCCTAGTTGCTCCCAATGAGCTGATTGGTACCTTCATTGTAAAGCACTTTTGATAAAAGTGTTATATAAATGCTGTCCATTTACCATTTCTTAATCTATGCTTAAAATGTATTTTGGTAGAGTTTGCGTCTATGAAAAAGCTCCTTTGTATGTTCTGAAGTGCACTACATTTCTGATGACTATACTTGTTCTGACTGTTTCTAAGCAATAGAATTCCTATCCAAATAATGCCCTTTTAAAACATTTTCCCTATGTTTCTTTGCATCTTCTGAAATCATTTGTATTCTCATTCCATTAGCACAACATTGCCCATCAACATCCTTCAAATCGTGCTTCCAGTTGCTGCTTTTCCCTGTGTGTGTGTGTGTTGTGAAATGGCAGTGAATATGGAGCTGAGTGGTGGGGGATGTTGGAACAGGTATTAGCAGTGCGGGCGACAGCACGGAGAAGAGGAACGGTGATTAATTGCTTTTATGGAGGTGAACAGAATCCCTGACCAGAACAGCAAACTCCCACTCATCCTGAAATGTTTGTTTTGAAAGTGTGCGTATTGACCCAAGGCGAGAATTACGTACTCTCTCTGCAGAGGGGTTTAGGTAGACAACACTGTTACCAGGGCCCTGCAGAAATAACATTAAATGCTAACAAATTAAATGCTCTCCTCACCTTGCTTCTGAATACCACATTCTGGAATAATCTTTCTTTCCTGCGCTGAACTGTGCGACAGTGCGTGGTGAACTTCTTTCAGTATAACTGGTTTTGTGCCAAACCCTTTGAAGTGGAAGGTACAAACTGTGAATCCAGCTGTGTGCCAGTGGCTTCAGAATCCCTTAGCAGTCATTATCATCTGCCTTCTGAGTAGCCTGTGATTGATTAGTGAACAGTGCAACTATGACAATGGTGCATCATATGTAGAACTAAGCAGGAAAACATTGTCTCATGTTTATTTTGTTCTTCAAAGAAATAGAGGGCATGCTTGAAGCTGGCTTGATGTCATTCATTGAAATAAATTTACTTTGGGATTTTTCCCAATTCATTTTAGATTGTGAGTGCACTCTTGGATGACTTCTCTAACTGCCTCATCTGATGCTTTTTAACAGGACCCTGTAATCACACACATTGGTATGGAAATGTATACAGTGTGGTGTAACTGTCACACGGAAGAGGATGGTTCTTCAGCCCCTCTTGCAGGGAATGAGGTCGGGGAATAATGGAAGTGGATCGAGGTGGAAAAAAGAAAACCCCGTTTAAATCTCTCACCTCTGCCTGGGTGTGAGAAAGCAACAGCCTGTGGGAGAACGAACCGAGAACAATTAGAGCAGATAGAGGCGATAAGACCAGTGCTACTTTCATAGAGAGAGAGAGAGAGAGAGAGAGAGAGAGAGAGAGAGAGAGAGGGGGCTATGGTTCTCAGCCTCACAGTGTTTTTGAACTATCATACGCATAAACAGATGCATAATGTTAAGGCTGATTTAATAGAACCCCAGGCCTTCAGAAGTGTGAGCCACAACCACCCTTTACCCTTTCCTTGTCTGGTCTGATTGTGAACTGCACAAAGTGTATCTGCAGCTGTTTACCAACTGATTTAGAAAAGATAATTTGTTGATGATTGATCCTGATTGTCTCACCTGGGCCAACACTATTCCTGAGTGAAATATGTCCATGAATATTCTATCCAGAAATGAGCGCAGGGCAAACAGTAACAGATGTTATTTTGGAGTAGATTAGTAGAAAAAAAGTGTGTTGGTGGGTGAGAGGTGCACTGCAAAAAATGTCTTAATAACAAGCATTTTTGTCTTGTAGTAAGGTGTAAGATCTTATTTTTTTCCCTCAAGTAGAAAATATTTGCTTGTTTTAAGTTGCTTGAAATTTCTCCATTAGCAAATCTCGAAATTAGTCAAACCTCATTAGCAAAATTTGTGTCTTATTTTCAAAACATTTCATTAGAAATTTCAATATGACGAACATACTTGCTGCGATTGACTTATTTTTAGTCTTTTGCGACGTGAAAGAGTCTTCCGTAACGGACCACTCCTGCACCTGGATGTTCCGTCCTGCAGCTCTCTCCTCTGGGGGTTCCCATGACACCAGGCTGGGGAATTCCTACAGACCTGGGCCTGGGTGCCGGGAATGAATTCCAACATGTTATGACAGGATGGCCAGTGTGGTTTCGTGGTTCGATTCCCAGATATATCCTTGAGCAATGCGTTGTCTTCAATTGCCTCAGTAAATATACAACTGCATAAGTAGATAGCATATGCACAGCGAGTTCTGTGAATTGCCTTGGGCAGAAGTAGTTTCTAATCCAAAAAATAACGTAATGCCACACTTATTTTTCCTTGGCTGACAAAATACAGATTTCAATCTCTGTTCATTCCTGTCATTACCATCGGTTATTTGAATGTATGATATCAATTTCCTTGAAATCAAAAGGACACATTACGTTTTGCACTGCATAGTAGGTGTAATAAATAGAACAGTATAGCAGGCAAAGATACACGGTCATAATGAATCATAATGAGGGACATCTAAAAGAAGTGTGCAGCATGCATAACCATGCTACTGTATATCTTCTGCCTGATTCATTTGATGACACAATTCATGGCCTGAGATCTCACTCACAATGTGCGATTTTCACCATCTTCCTGCTGTCGGTGTGAGCAAAGATGGCCTTGCTTTTCCAGTGCTGTGCTGTGCAGTCTTGTTTATGTCATGTCTCCATCTGACCAGCAGAGGGCAGACTGGGGAGTCAGTGGTGTAAAACTGGTGTAACAAAAGCAGGAAGCTTTTCATCATAATTTAAGATGACATATTTATGCCCAGTTCAGATGTGAATTTCCATTTCGCACATTGAGAATTTATAATAACAATAATGGTGCTGGCCTTTTTTTTTACATTTATTTATGCGATTTATCTCATCCACTAGCAAATTAAAAAAGATTATTGCCAAGATTATTTCCATCTCACAGAGTTTACCTCAGTGCAAGATGCAATTTTGTATTAGCTTGTATACCTGGAGAACATGTCCAATGTACCTGGCCATGATAATTATTGTATGGATAATACTACAAATTGCCAGACAGCATTAACAGGATGTACAGACGATGGCACTCACAGTTGTGTGGTGGGTTGAGCTCGATTATGCAGGGCTGCCAAACCCAGTGCATCGTCTAGCAAAGACGGATTATTCTGCCTGAAGTTATACTCTGCTGCTAATGCTACCCTATCTCCACTGGGCGTTTTCTCCTCATTAAGCTCTGTCACGCAAGCTCTGAATAAATCAAAGCCACTCGTCTGGGGTCTCAGGGAACGTGGGCCGTATCACGCGGGTGTTTTATGGGACATACAGAGCCCCATACAGAGATTGCATAATGTTCATTTGAGACTGGGCTGAAATATTAGGCCTGGATCCCAAACACACAGGGTGCAGGCCGGTAGCAGCCGCTGGTTGTAATCCGTCCTCACCTTGGGCATCTAAGCGGTGGGGGGCTGGGCTTTGTTCATTATTTATACAGGAGAGAATGTGAAATCAAAGGCAGTTTGCCTGCCTGTGCGAAACGGCCCTCTTGCCAGCGCAGAGTCTCCCTGGGTCTGCCTCGCCCACGGCTCGTTTCTGCGCGATCAGTATAAAGCCGGGTTTTGTTTTGGCGTAGCGGGGAGCTCGAACCGGGGGAAGCCTGGGCGTCGTGCGCTCGCTGGCGAATCTGACGCTGCTATTGTGTCTGTTACGAGGTGTTGGGTGGCGGTCGGGCGCTGCGATAAAGACCACCTTGTTTATTGTGTGTGGGGGGAGAGAACGACAGTCAAACAAAGCAACAGATAACCTCGCTCATGTCTCCACCAGCGCGGTCATCTGACAGTGGTCTCCACAGTCTGTGCGTGTGTGTGTTATTGTTTTTGCTTTTAAAAATCCGCTGTCCTCTAAGCCAACAGGAGGGGTCTTCTTTAAGATACAGTAACCCGATCGTACAGGCTCTGGACTCTGAGACTTCCTTTTCTGGAAGGACCTGATGCGTCTGGCGACCCGGCAAGGCTCTCTCCAGCCAGCGAGCGCACTTGGGGAGGGGTTGCCTTTGCGATCGCTGTGTTCCTGGGCGGGAGCAATCCTTCACTGGGGGGGAGAGGGGTGGGTGGGAAGAAAGGCTAGCACTTGTCAGCAATCTGCCATTAATTCCAATTCTCTGTCTCCCTCTTTGTGTGTGTCTCTTTCTCTCCCTCCCTCCCTCTCTCATGCTCCCTCTCTCTCCCACTCCCTCCCTCCCTCCCTGTCTGCTTCTCTCTCTCTCTGCCTCCCTCTCTCTCTCTCTCTCTCTCTCTCGCTCTGGCTGCCTGTAAGACTCCCCATCAGTACCAGTTAGAGTGAGAGGTTCACCAGCGCTGTAGAGGCAACAGTCTTAGGTTGGCACTGTAGGCAGGCAAAGAGACAATCCCACAGGATATTGATTTGCAGGGATATTCAGTTCTTTTGATTCCTGCTCTCTATGACCCTGGCTCTGTGGAGCGTGTAGGAGCTGAGGCAACAGAGGCAGGGCTTTGAAAAGTGGGTGAGAGAGAGTGCAAGAGAGAGAGAGAGCAAGCGAGGAAGAGAGGGAGATAGAGAGAGAGGGAGATAGTGTGCATCTGCCTCCCCTCTCACTTACGCTGGCCTTCTCTCATGGACTTTGGGGCTGCTTTCCTTTTGAATAGAGACCGAGCTCGCCACAGCTCTTCATGTTGGAATAAAAAACCAGGAGGAGACCTGTAGCCCAAAAAATGAGCGAGGAAGCCAAGGAGAAGGGCATCGGCAAGACGGCTCACCATAAGAAAAAGAAGGGGAAAAAGGTAAAAGAGACATCTGTGCAGAAGTGATGGCTTTTCTGAGCAGGATAAAGGTGGCTAATTTCAGTGCTTTGTCTTACTCTCTCGACAAAATTAGCTCGCTTCTTAAGAGAAATATGTCTGCATGCCGTCCCTCCTGTTTTATAATAGAGGAGTATATTTCCTTTTGTTTAGAGATGTAGAGTAAAAAAAGGGGTGTGTTCTGACATGGTTTTGTTTTGGAGAGCGCCACATTGCACGGAGGCTGAGGGAGGAGACGCGATGGTGGCTGTACCGTCCTGTCTGAACTGTGCGTCTCTTTGTTCACCACTTCGGCGGCTTCTGCCGAGTTTCGTTCCCGGCTGATGTAAACGAGCGTTTTTCAGGGCTGGTTTGTTTCACGAGGTACCTGTTGCCGTCGACGCGCGCCGGAGCACCATCGGTCCGGGCGCTTAGGCGTCCGCACCTGACGCCCCTGCTCTCTGCGGAGAGAGACATTACAGAGGGCTTTATTAGTGTTTGTGTTTGTAAAGGGAGACGCACGGGATTGACTCCGAGGCGGCGCTGAGCTAAAAGAGCACGCAGACGCGTGGGGGGGGGGGGCGTCTCTGCCTCCGCTCCAGCACTCTCTCTCTCTGCGCTTTGGGGAGCGTAATCAGCTTAATTACCGCCCCTCGGATTTACAGGCGAGGCTGGCGTTTCTGAGAGAGCGGCGTGATTTAAGAGCGCCTCGTAAGAGCAGCTCGCCGCGCGACTCTGCCCTCGCCGTTTCTTGCGGCGAGGCGGGGTCACTCCCGCTTCGCGGTCGCGTGAGCCGAGCCTCGGTCCCCCAGGGCGGTCCCCGTTTCCCGGAAAGCTCCGTGGCGTCCCTGCGCATCCTGCCCTCTCCCCGAGCCTCACCCGGGACCCGCCGGCTGGGGCGCGAGCTGGGCGCACAGCGCCGCTCCAACCTGTTGCTAAGAGAGCTCAGCATCTGTGCCTCCTGCTAAAACAGGGACAGGAAGTCCTCCTGTGCCTGTATCCCAGCACCGCTGAACCGGGCTCCATTAAATCAGGGTGACACCATGGGTGTGGTCCTGTTTAATTACATTTTAACAAAATGTTACATTTTCATCAAAATGATGATGGTATTTTTTTGCCACTGTCATAGGGTAGTGTTTGTACCATTTGGTGAGATATATTTGGAAATGGGATTGAAAGTAACCTTGAGACAATGTCTTAATTACTTCAGGCTAAGCAGCTTAGAGACATTTAAGCAAAGCACAAAGCAGTGAATAATTCATTTGGGGTTAAACTGGATTCTTTCGGTTCTTAGGTTGTCTAATGGGAAGGGGGATCATTCACGTCAAGACTACGCAGCACAAAATGTTCAATAAATCAAGGCAATGCCAAGTGCCTCCAGACAATGACTATGATAATGAGAAACACACTAGTGGATCTCACCAGGGATTTTTCCTCGTTCATAATGCCTGGTATATTTAGATTTTTGGTACAGTATTTGTTGACATTCTTTCAGCAACAACAACAACAACAACAATAATAATAATAATAATAAATGCTATATTGCAGGTTGCTATTGTTATTATGTAGAATTGATGATGCAGGTTATGATATCAGTGGTAATAATAATAATAATAATAATAATAATAATATTAATAACAATATTAATGTTCATCATTATTGTAATAATAATAATATTCATAATAATAAAATAGTCCCCTTTGTTATAGTCTTTCATAATTCAAGATTTAGATTTTCATAGGATACTGACATATTTGCATTAACAAAGACTGTCTTGAAACAAGTGAAGCATTTATGACTAGAGTCATGTCACAATCAAGCCTCATACATTGTGCTCTGTTCAACAGAAATAAGACCCGCTTTGTTGTCCTTTGGACAATATGTGTGTGTTTGTGTGTGTGGATGCCTGCCTGCATGTGTGTGTGTGTGTGTGTGTGTGTGTGCATACATGCCTGTGTGTGTGTGCATGTGATTGTGCATCCGTGTTGTTTATAACAGGGCATCTCGGCTTCTGTGCCTGCTTATGTTAAGTGGCACCCTGGTGGAAATGAACTCCCTTCGCTGAACCCTTCTCACCTCATCACTGTTCTCAGACTGGGGGTGAATTCTCCCTCCACACCTTGCTTATCCTCCCCCATGGTAGGGCATTGCCTGGCCTGTCTCTGCCTGTAGTGAAGATAATCACACAGAACCTCCCTCCTCTTAACACTGCCCATGTAACACAGGAATTCTCATTTCATCTTGGCTGTTCAGTGTGGCATACCCTTCCTGTAGTGTACATGTTGGTTTGTACAGTACTCTGGTGGTTTGGATCATGCTCTGAAGTCAGAGACACCAGTTAACCGAGGGGCCTCTCTGAATAAGTGTCCTGTTGCCGTTCGCAAAACGCCTGTGTGGTGGGGTCTCTGAACACCTACGCCAGAGCGCACACTCGAGGGCAGTGGCTGACGGTGTCAGTTGTGAAACAGAGAAAGGGATGGTAGGTTGTAAAAAAAAGTGTCCGGGCAGTCATCCCAGCGTGCTTCGCCCAGCTGGGGTGATGCTGATTTCGTCCTTCCTAATTGCTGGCATTCATGTCTTGGTGAGCCGTAATGGCTGGCATTCATGTCTTGGTGAGCCGTAATGGCTGGCATTCATGTCTTGTTGAACCGTAATGGCTGCCTGAGAGAACACGTCTCCTGCGCACGCAGCTAATCGAAAAGGAAGTCTCTGGAAGGAGTCTGTATCGAATCAGATAGAAGCAAGCACGTGACGGGAGACCCCTGTAACCATGACAGGTGCATTTGTGGCTGTCGTTATGGCAACGAGGGGGTTGCCAGAGAGAGACTGAGAGAGAGAGCGAGAGCAAGAGCGAGATGGAGATGGAAAGAGTGAGAGAGAGAGAGAGAGCCTCTGTTTTTCATGTTTTGATTAGACTGTGTATCTATATAAATGAACAGTTATATTACCAATAAATCATGATATTATCATGACATTGAACATAAAACAATTTGGAGCATTCATTCTTTTTTTTCACCAAAGCCTGTGCATTTATGGTGTACTTATAGAAATATTCAGCAAAAATAATCCACATTTTCTGGAACATTCTGCGTAACCTTGGTCATGAGATGGTTTGTGGAATAATGTTGAGATCAGATACCTAACATTAGCTGAGCCGCACAGTAAGTGTCGAGCAATGACTCATGCCAACGAAAGCTTTCTCTTTATATACGTCATTACGAATTCCATGTGCCGTCAGCAAAAGAAAGCTTTGTTATTGCTCCTGATGTGTGCTCTTAAGTTAGAGAAGACAGTTCTGTAGGTGTGGAGAGGTGAGGCTAAGTGTGTGATATCATTAAGGGAAGTGGCAGATGCAGACTCATCGTTCACGGTGATTCAGCTTGCTGTGGTGCGGATGGCTGCCTGCCTGTATCTGTCTGTCCATCGGCCTTCAGACGAACATCAGGGACAGCTCGTTCTGTCCCCCTCGCACTGATCCCTTTCAGCCCATACAATCACATCAGAGAGGACTGAGTCAATTTGAGTCAATCGAGTCCCCTTGAGTCGAATGGTGCCAGACTGCTGAAGCACTTTACACCACTGTAACGTTTAAGAACATCACTTAGACATTAACACTGACTTCATGCCCAATAGTGCACTCTCAGAGAAAAAGGTTATTTGGCTTGCCTCCATAGAGGACCCCTTTACAGGTTGTTATGGAGCCCTCTACCATCGGTGTGAAGTGTGATAGCTCCCAGACAAAGAAACCTTGCCTGACAAAGAATGCTTGGACTAGATGGGGTTCTTCTATAGAATCAAATGGGTCTTTTCTGAGAGTGTAGGTGCAGTAGAGGCAAGTGGAAAGATTAGCTCATAGTTTAATAACCGCAGCTGAACTCAGAGAGGGTGAGGGGGCTGATCTCGCTTTGGGTTTGTTTACGCCAAAGCAGAAGACGGGGAGGAATTAGGAAATGGCTTCCAGGTCTTTTTTATAATCTCACTGTGTTTGCTTTCAGACTTCTCCATGATATTGCAAAATTAAAATGATACTGTGTGAGCACGCATCTACTGAATATACCTTTTGCTTTTGAATTGTTAAAACATTGATAATAATACTTCTATCTACACATCCACATGTTTTCGCTGACACACTGGGAGCAAAATTGTACTCCACACTGGTTTCGAGTGTTTGGCAACTGACAGTAGGTACAGTGCAGTGGCATCCACTTTGCATTTTGATTCATTTATGTAATGATTGTATCACAACACTCAAATTCAATGGGGTAAATGCAATAGAGTGTAAGAACTTGGAGCATATTGCTTTACAGTTGGTGAAAAGGAGCCATTTTAATGAACCACTATGCGGGAGATTCAGTTGGGGGCCCTAAGAGGTGAGTCAGGTGGGGTTTGACCTGTAGTTTGACATGCAGTGGACTAATTTTAAGAGACATACTGTTGGCAAATATAGATAAATGTTCAATAATATGGATCCAAGGGCTATGCTCAGGAACCATGGAAACACAGGTGAAAGTGAGGCTGCATTGTGAATGACCGACCACACAGAGAGCATATTCAAAACAGGGAGTGCAGAGTAAATCTCCACCAGCTCATACCCGCTGCTCGGGCACCGCATTCCCGCTGCTACCATGATGGAGTGCGGCTCACGGACGGAGGCACTAAACGACTTACGCATCTGGTGCGCTTCAACCTGACCCAACGCCTCGGTGGCATTTACAACATAATTGAAAACCAATCTGGACGTGCAGTTCTAATTGGGGTGCAAAGCAGGAAGTGAGCTTGGCGGTCCTGAGGGAAAATGGGGGGGGGGGGGGGGGGCGACGGGCGACGCAGTGGTGAGTGATGGTAAAGTGAGTGCGTTTCACAGAGGAACATGCCAGAGATATTCTGAACCTGGAGGCTTGCCTCGCAGCACTGCTGAGCGAAGCCACCAAATCTGTTGTGGCAGACAGTTCATTTAGGGAAGCCTCTATTTAAAACCCAAAATTAAGGCTCTGTGATAAACGGGGGGCTTCTGCCAGATAAAGGGCAACCTTTTTCTTTTAATGAGGCTTAAGACCGGCCCTGAATTAACAGAGTGACCGCATCAGTCGCTTTGCATCACCACAGCACAATGGAAAATAATTTCAGTCTTGGCCTTGGTATAATGAAGTTTGTTGCCATATCTTCGGCAACAAAGGAAATTAATTTCTTTGTCTTCTATTGGTTTTGGCACACTGCACATCACAAGCGCATGGGAGCTTCAATGACATCATGATCAGTCACCTAATATTGAATCTACTCTAGCCAGGCTGCTTTTTGTGACCACACAGAATTATTCTTCCCAAATGAGAGTCATCATTAATTCATTTTGAACCCCCCCCCATTGCATTTCACATCAACAGGATAAAAAGCTGTTGTCTGAATCTTTCCGTGGGGAAATGGCGGTTAAGTGATTTAGTTTATTGCCATATGTAGAATGATCCCCGCTAGCCTTGGTACCAAGCATGTAATAAAAACTACATGGAGTCACCTCTCCACTATTTATAATCTCAGGAAATTATTGTAGCTCTGATGATACCATTAAGTGGTCTCAATATGGGGAGTAATTATTAGTCAGTGAAAATCTTTATCTTTATCTACAGTGTAAGCATGTGTAATGACAGGTATAATAATTCCTTTGTCATTTCTTAAATTTATATAGCACTTTTCTCGGAAATCAAAGCATCTTTTACAGTGATGAGGGGTAAACTTACTTCAGCTATCACCAATGTGTAGCACCTGGGTGATGCATGGCAGACATTTTGTGCAAGCACGCTCACCACAGGTGAGGTGGAGAGGGAGATAGGTAACCTGTTGAAAATAAACAGCTCAAGCTAGGTTTTGAATCAGCTGGTAGCTGCTAGACCAACTACGATCTCAGACAAGCTACCTGCACAAGCTGTTTATTTTAACATAACATGATGAAGAGAACAGGTCCAGTAATGCTTGTCCCTTCCTATCACTTCACCAAGTGTACCTAATGCTTAGTTAACCTAAAAGCAAGATAGTATCTAGCACTGTATCAAGCCTAGTCTTGAAAACCCCCAGCGTTTCTCGCTCCAGTACATGGCCCACTGAGCTATTCTACACATTGACCAGTCTCTATGTGAAATATTTACTGGTGTCTGTGCAGAATTTATCCTTTGCCGATATCCATTTATGTCCCCTCGTTCTGCTAACAGAACTCAACCTAAATAATCTCCTATAGTTGTACAGAGCACATATAGAGTATAAATATTGCAGGCACAAGTGTGGAGTATTTCAGTAGATGCTAGTTTTCACAATGTGGTTAATAGGATGAAGACAAATCAAAGATAAAGGTTGGAAAACAAAATGGTGGGGAAGCAGTTCCTTTGAAGTGCTCCCTGCACAGTTTGCTCTCATATTACAGCATAACTCCCCTAATGTACTGTATGCATGGAAAGCAGTTAAAAGAGGATGATAACATATTAAGGATGATGTTATTAAATCCTGCCTTTCAGCTCACTGAATGCCAGAAAATGAATTGTATTATACTGCTCCCAGAACAATTACTGTACAGATAATTAGACCATGCTGTATCAATGGATTCAGTATGAGACAATTGCAGTATAGATTTTTGGTACCTTCAGTGCCAGAGAGCAAATGTATGAAGGAAATGTTACAGTCATGGGATGGAGTTCTAATTTGGAAAATGACTTTTTGGCGTGGTATGTTTCCAAGGTGGTGAGACTTCTGACTGATATTTAAATAGTGATTGGCACCGTTACATGTAGGGGCAAAGAGGGAAGGGAAATTTGATCAAACTTTGCCACCAAGCTTGAAAATTGAGCTGGTCAAGCTGGTCATAAGCTGGTCTAGCTGAGTAAAAGCTGGTCAACCAGCTAGTGATGGTAGCTTGTCTGAGCTGATAGCTGTTTGAAAACATAGCTTGAACTGGCCAAGCCATCTGTGAGCTGGTCTGAACCGGTCAACCAGGTAAACCATATTGAGCTGGGAGCTGGTGTGAACTGGTCAACCAGCTACCTGCTGTTTCGAAGCCTATCTTGAGCAGTTTTCTTCAGTAGGGGTTCTTTGTCAGTGGCAATTTGATTGTAAATTTGTAAATGCCCGTGGCAGTTTGTTGGGCCGTGTGCGGCTAACGCGTGACACGCCTCGGACCGGAAACGGAGTCTACGGGTGTAATCCGGGTCAGAGACAGAAAGAAGTCTGCGCTGTGTCGGAATGTGTCACCCGGCTCCTGTTGGCTGCACAATTTCCCTCTCGCCCCAGAGAGCTCAGGAGGTAGGGGGGCAGAGGCAAAAAAACCCCCGGCGAATTCCGGGGCTCCCGCATTTTGATCCTGTAATCCTAGTCGGCATGTGCGGCCGCCGCTCCGGAACTCCGGACCGGCCTTTCCCAGGCTCTCTGGTGTCACCGGAACCCGATAGCGCACCGTGGAGCCCGGGACGGACGGAGCGCGTCTGCAAAAGTGCTTAAATGTTTGAGCGGGATCCAGCATTCCCAAGGGCTGTGGAGCGATTCGACAGCAGTGTAACCGGACCTCACTGGATCGCCACCTGGGCTGTGCCCAGTGTGGGCCTGGATGGGGATAGAGAGGGAGCGTGATATCAACAAAATATGGACAGACCAACCTCCAATTAAATGAACTTGTTTATGAATTATTTTGCTTGGTTCAAGCAAGATTTAGATGCTGGTTAGATGCTGCAGTACACAACAAGTTACCATGCCTATTTATTATGTTGATTTAGGATGCAGTTTGACTCAGCAAGACCCACAAAACTGTGGATTCAGGGGCTGGAAAAGGAACAAGAAAACGGGAAAAGAGGAGTAATGTTTTAATTTCAGGTTTTAATTTCTCATCTCATTAGACAGTAAAGAGAATGTAATCATAAAAAAAAGCATGTAGTGTCATAATATATTGCATCTGTTGTTGCCAGCATGGGCATTTTGTCCAACCATATTGGGTTTTGCTGAGACAAGCACTGCGCTTAATGCTGAATTTGGCCTGCACTCATGGGAACTGAGCAAGCTGCTGTAATTCTTTGGCCTGGTTAATGTAAAGCGCAGGGTTCAAGCTCCAGTCCAGAAGACTATTTATTGTATACAGTACTGTACATTATTTATTTATGAAAGAGAGAGACCCATTGAGATTATCAGCTCTTTTTCAAGTGGGACCTGACCCATACACCTGTCTTCGCTGTGAGACTGTCTTCATATGTAACTACATTTCTGAACTGCAGCTGTAACATAGTCTGTCCGGAATGTCTCTGCAGTAACAACGGGATATGGCTTATCCTTTTGCCATTGTACCGGCTACACTTTTAATCAGCTAGATCTGCTAATGAGTTCTGATGTTGCTAATACCCTTGCAGGCATCACATGCATTGTTGATGGAGATGTGGGAATGTAAATGAGTCAGATCTATTACTGACTGGAGTGTTTTTAATATGTCGGCTCTAAGTCTCTGTGTGACTGCTTGTTGCAGATTGAGTAATTGCATGAAAAAAAGTTGTGATGTTCCATTTCTGGTTGCCCAATAACAGGCATTTTACAGAAGCCAATCAATGGCTTCCTATTTAGGATTACAAGCCTATCGCTGCTGGTGCAGCATACTGCCTCTGATTGGCCAGCCAGCTTGCTTTTGGTGAGATTTCGTTTTCTTTTCATTTTAGGATGATGGGATTGACCTTGTGGGCCATCCAATTCTCCAGTATATTACAATGTTCTCATTGTGAGACCATTGCATTCCTTTCTTATGAATCTCATGTAATAAAATAGGACTCTTGAAAGGTTATTCTCTGGGTCTATTTTTTTCATTTCTTACAGTTTTTCCTGAAATCTTTGATTTATTTGGCAAATGGCAAAAATTAATTGTTACTCCAGTAACTAAGTACTCCAGGCTCATACGATATTCAGCAGTCATTTGTGACATGTTTGGTTTGGAGATTCCATTTCCCCATACCTGTATTAGCTAGAAACGTGTTTAAGCCAGTGCATAAAACTCTGTGAACATGTTGCAGGTGTGGGGATTTGGATTAGTAGTATTTTCCTGTAGGTAAGACAGTGTTGTGACAGTGTGGGGATATCACTGTTAAATTAATCCTTTGCATTACCTCAGCCCTAAATCTGCTGTAACACTCCTTATTCATTAGCCACTAGCCACCTCGCAAAAGAGCTTTGGTGTGATCAGAAATTCACTTTTATCTCTTTGGTCAAGGGTTTGAGAAAGAAAACACCTGTCACATTGTAGCGAATCCTTAGTGACCCAACGAGGATAGACATCCTTCCTTCTCCATTTGAGTATGAGAGACAGGGTAGAACTCTCCCAGAACTCCCTCTATCGCCATCCCCACTGCTAGATCACCCTGTAAGCCATTCAATGGACTTGGGTTATGTTATCGCTCCTTGCATCCATCTCCTTCTCCGACTCCAAGTTTTTTCTCAGTTTCTCAGGCACTCGGAGTTAGGTCTCTTGGACTGCTGACTTCTATTTGAGGCTCACAGATGTAATTGCCAACTGTTAAGACCTGATAATATTGTACTCCAGGAACTCTTAGCAAACCATAATTTGATCTCTACCCTCTACCCAGCACCCCCTTCCTGCACAGGAAGTGCACTGTTGTGGGTTTGAGACTGGTGATTAATATTACACATCTAGATCTGGGCAGCCTGTAGCCTAGTGGCTGAGGTACATCACTGAGATCCACACTGCTGTTGGGCCCTTGAGCAAGGCCCTTTACCCTGCATTGCTCCAGGGGAGATTGTCCCCTGTTTAGTCTAATCAACTGTAAGTCACTTTGGATATAATAAACCAGCTAAATAACAAATTATTATTATTAGATCTGCATCATAGTCCTAAGATGTAGCAATACTAGCCTTTTGTGCCTTGTGATGTTTCCAAGAGCACCACTACAAAACAGGAGAAAATGGAGGTATCAGTGTAAAGTGCTGCATATAGTCATGGCAAGACGCATTTCCCCCAGTTTATAAAGGAAGGCTATAGTGAGAGAGACATCTTCTTTACCTCTAGTGCTGACTTCATCACAAACAGCACTGTAAACCACTGGAGAAAACACAATGTCTGTTGTGGGGTTTTTTTCCTATCCCTGCTCTGCTAACCCAGAAACACTGTGGTCAGCAGAATCCTAGCCCTGCACGCATCTTCCCCTCTCCCATCTGGCCCCCGGCCACACCCCAGCCCCCAGCATGATATAAGGCACGCTATCCGACTAGGGCATGCAGCAAACCTGTCCGTCCGGCTTACATTCCAAATAGACCTTTATCTTTAATTCACTTTGTCTCCTTTAGAAAGCAAATGAAATTTTTTCATGAATCCTGGATTGCTTTGAATGTAAGAAAACAGTTTAGTTGTGGCCGTAGGTGGAATCTCTCAGCTGCTACGGTAGATGCTATTTAATAGGGGAAGTGTGTTGGTGTTGCCTGGATGTGTACTGTAATAGGAAGAGGGGGTGGAAGTCAAGGCTTAGGGGTTGGAGGAATGAATCTCTTGTGGAGAAATTAATACGTGCCAACAAGAGAGGTTGTAATGTATTGAGAAGTTGCAGTGACGGTGACACCTGTTACAGTTTGGGCCGATTAAAGCATGACATCCCCCGTACACCCCCTCCCTCCCCTCTCCTCCAGCCACCCAGACATGGTGTCAACCTGTTAATAGCACACCTCATAAAAAATACCTCCTTTATCAGAGGAACCGCAGGCTCCCCAAACTGCGCTCAAACCACGGAAATCAGAAATGCCCCGGTTTCCTGCCACCCATATCATATAGTAGCCATATCAAACCTCAGAAATGCCCTGGTTTCCTGCCACCCATATCATATAGTAGCCATATCAAACCTCAGAAATGCCCTGGTTTCCTGCCACCCATATCATATAGTAGCCATATCAAACCTCAGAAATGCCCCGGTTTCCTGCCACCCATATCATATAGTAGCCATATCAAACCTCAGAAATGCCCAGGTTTCCTGCCAGCCAGTACCAAATAGACATGATTTTCAAGTCAGTTCATAGATTTGTACTCAATAGCTGGAGCTGCACAACTG
Source organism: Conger conger (assembly GCF_963514075.1). Taxonomy (NCBI): domain Eukaryota; kingdom Metazoa; phylum Chordata; class Actinopteri; order Anguilliformes; family Congridae; genus Conger; species Conger conger. The sequence continues at coordinate 14,815,914 of NC_083761.1, read as the reverse complement.
TTCCTTTGTAACACCAGGACATTTTGTTGTAGAAATCTATGAGCGGCGGCTTTTGAAAATTGCAAAACCTGCATCCGGGCTACATATTAAGAGTTGTTACTCCATGGTCTAATTTGTAGATGGGGGAACGTAAACGGGCAGTGACTTGTAATGACGTGATGTGACTAATACTAATGTAAATGTGCACAGCACCAGGGCCTGGGTGGTGATGTAATGGCATCAGGGAAAGTGCTCCAATTTGTCTCCGGGATGTGGCCCGTTGCTTCCAGAAGAATCCCATGATGAAGTTGATTCGTCCTAGTTATTTCCGGACCATTGAATCTTCAGGGTGATTGGTTATGCTTTGGCTGACTGTATTGTTCCAGACAGCTGATTTGGTTTCATACGAATGATAGAAAATATGAAACACCAGTTTGAATGCAGAAAATTGTATGCAGTGTGTGTCCAAAAACGGAGAATCATGTGTTTCTTACGTGCATCAAGTCCTCACCTTTGTCACCTTCTGTGGAAATTTATTTCTGTACATTGCAGTGTAGTTCTAAGAATTCTCATGAAATGTGCACTGTAAAATGTCCAATGTTAATTCAACTTTAACAGTACATATTGCGACCATATATACTCTTTTTCAGAAAAGCATAAGAGAAACATGGAGGGGGTTGAGAAGAAAAGGTAGCTAGTGGACACGCACCCGGCGAGGCCATTTTATTTCCTGCTCCGGTTCAGTTTTGGCGGGCCTCCAGCGAGGCTCTGAGGTGTCTGTTGTAGTGTGGGTGGGAGCAGGTATCATGTGCGTCACAGGGGGATGGAGCACGCTCCCACGGCCCATCCTCAGAGTCCTGGGCCACGGCTCGGCTCTGTGACAATGTAGCAGCACGTGGCAACTGGGAGTAGAGATCCCCAGCTTTTCCTCCCAAACACAATACGGCTATTAGAGCTTTACACTGAAAGGAGAGTGAATTATTTATGCTGAGAGGAGAGTAAATTCTCTACACTGAGGGGAGAGTACATTCTTTACACTGAAAGGAGAGTCCTGGTTCTTTACACTGAGGGGAGAGTGCATTCTTTATACTGAAAGAAGAGTACTGATTCTTTATTCTGAGAGGAGAGTAAATTATTTACACTGAGAGGAGAGTACATTCTTTATACTGAGAGGAGAGTACATTCTTTACACTGAAAGGAGAGTACATTCTTTACACTGAGAGGAGAGTACACATTTTTTATACCAGGGCTGCCCAACACCTGCTCCTCGAGATCTACCATTCTGTAGGTTTTCACTCCAACCCTGGAAATCACACCTCATTCAACAGCTAGAGATCTTGTTGAGCTGCTAATTAATAGAATAAGGTGTGCCAATTTAGGGTTGATACGAAAAACTACAGGAACTGTAGGAACAGGGTTGGGCAGCTCTGCTTTAAACAGAATACATTCTGGCTGGAACCCACCGTAGTGTTTCAGCTGGTTTCCGTGTTCTCGGCGCCGGCCACACTGTAGGTCCGATGGGGGAGAGTTGTGCCTCTTTTTGGGCTTTTTCAGAGTTCGAGAGTTACACATCCGCTGCACAGGGGCCCGGCGGGGGCCGCCAGGACGGGTCCTTCCGGAAGAGCCCTGGTCCCGCTGACTGACATCCCCTCTCTCCGCTGGCCCCAAGCCTGCTGGAGGGGCCCGGGCTAGGCCCACACTGTGCACCTCCGTCACCGGCTCCAACTGGCCCGGCAGCGCAGATCGTGGAGCTCAGCCGGAGCCAAAAACCCAGTCAGGAAAAACCCTTAGTTCAGCAGGTTAAAGGAGTCGTGAGCATACGCACAATGGCCAATACACATAAGTGCCTTTATACAGTAATGAACAATATTTCTCTACTTACATTTTATTTCAGCTTTGTTATACCTGTATGTTGATGCTGAGTTTTGCAAAAAGGGTTTTTAAGGTTCATAGCGATAAAAGCTTGGAAAGTGTGGCTGGGTGCGTGCATACGTGCGTGTGTGTATGTGTGTGTGTTGGTACATGTGCTAGCTCTGTGGGATTTAGCTGCTTTGATGTTCCCCCCTCTTGATAGCTTATCATTTATTTGCTTCTGGTACACAGTGATGCCAGGGACCATGAAATCTAGTCCAATGCCTCTCCAAACCCAACTGAAAATGGCAAGAATTACTATTCTGTCAAAACTTGAGCCAATAATTTTATCTTTTAGTTTTTTTCTCTTCAAATTTGGGATACTTAATACTGGGCATTTGGCAGTACATTAACCGATCAATACACCTCAGCATACCATAGGGGCATTTTACTTTTTGTTGAAAATGTGCAGTACTGTAAGTAGCCTGGGCTCCGTGCTGACTATCACCAGGGCGGTGCCAAGGGGAAACATGATCGGCTTCATTCTGCCCGAGTTAGGGCAGCATATCCATTTTTCCTCTCACTTTTCCACTCCATGCCAAATTGAGGTGAAAACAAACAGGACGAACAAACAAACAAACAGCCAGTGGCTTAGCTACAAGCATTCAGAATTGTAATGTATTTTTACTGGACTTGTCTTCAGGCAGAAGTGCGTTCATTGTTAGGCTTTGTCCTGTTTAATAAGCAGAACGAAGTCCCTGGCTGTTTGCACAAAATTCTCCCAACATTTCTATATAGCTTGCACCATTATTGAACCAGCTGCACGGTTATACACAAGTATGTGGTGTTTGCTTGTCTCTTGTCTCTTACTTAACATCCATTCACATCATGAAATATTCATCCTCTTTGTACTCTGCAAGCATCATCTAGATCAGCAAATGCGTAAATGTCCAAATGAGCAATGCATGTCTATTGATTAGGCTAAGAAGACAATTCCTTTATGGACTGCACTGCACACACCTTTTTATGTATTCAAAACAATGTAAGTAAGGGGAATAAATTAGCAATGCATTATTAATGTTGTTACGATTTGCATTGATATAGAAATGTTTAAAATTTGTGATTTGATATTTCTCTGCATCCAGAGTTCAGCCAATTGATGGTTACACAATCCATATCAGGACCCAGTAATGGAGGCAATGTAATTACTATTGACGGTGTTGCTCTTAGACTTTGAAAATGTAATAAGCTGGGTGTTCAAAAATCACTTTAGTGGGGTAATATCAGAAGAGCCAAACCTAAACTGAGTGGGATTTATGTCTTTGAAAATACATAGAGTCGTGAGGATTTTAGCTGTAGTATGCCGTGGATAATATGCTGTGATTGGAACCAGAGAGCTGCTTTTACTGTCGGCTAATATTAGCCCCTAAATCACCATTTGGGTCCTATTACTATGATGTAATTGTGTTGTTTTGTGTTCCCTTCCACCTTTTCTCTAAAAGTAATTTGACAAAATTGTATATTGTTTTTCTGTAGAGTGGTCAGGCTAGGTCACCCAAGCCCGAAACATGATTCAAGTCTCCTACAACATGGCTGTCATCAGCATTTTATAAATGCATCTATAAATGATGTGTTTTGATATGACTCATTGTAGTCAGACATACCCACTTTTATAAACAGTGCTTTGTGAAATTCTGATTGACAAATAGCATTGACTCCAGAAATATTGATAATTGCAATTATCAGATAACTATTGTATTACTATATGAGGATGATCTCATACTTGCCCAGCATAGCGGCACTAATACTGTATTTACAGCATTGCATAATAAAGGGTATTCAGAGCTGAATGAACCTGTGCCACCCATATGAGCTGTTCGCACATATGTGTAAAGGCCCAATAGCTCAGACAACACTTGAAATGCTTTGACTCAAAGGCTGAGTGGTAGCCCCCATGTCCTCATCCACCCTTGCACCAAGCACTGTTATTTTACTGAGCCAGGGAGTAGACTCCATGTCACCTCAACATTGGCCTGAAAAGAGTGACAAATGTGTCATGATCTTACATCTATATTGTTTCCATGGAAACATCAATGATTGGGGGGGGGGGGGGTGGAATAAATGAGAACTTCACCCCAAAGGATTCATCAGACTGGACAAAGTAATTCGAATTTGTGTGAAGAACACTAATCCCACTTATGACAGTGACTAATTCATTTGATTTAAGTGCGATTGTCATTACATGAGGTCTTTGGTAATCTACCTACATTTACCGGGTAGATCTACCTACCTAGCCAGTACATCTATTGCAGCCATTCAAACTCATACTTGCTGTCTGCAGTCTCCCCAGATCAGCATAAGGCTAATGAAAGCCGAACAGAAGTGTGTGCTGTAGTAATGAGACACCTGTGGGTTGAGAGAGTGTTAAAAGGTGCCCGGGGGGGGAGCTGGGTATTCTGGGTAACATGGCCTTAGTGCTAGCTGTTGGGCTTGATCAAAGAACATGCATTTCATTACCAGATTTTTCTTCCTCTTTTGACTTAAATAGCAAAGATTCATGGATGCATTCAAAGACAATTTCAGGAATGTTTTAACATACATTTTATTTGTATTTGTATGCTAAAAGCCCTACATAACAGAAAATATCAGTCATTCGGACAAAAGAGAGCTTATTTTAAAGTGACTCTTTCTCACAATTGATTTATCTATGGTGCACAGTTGGAGATTTAGAGGTCACAGAGATCTTATATAGAAGCAGAAAGGAACTGAAGTAAGAGTGAAAGACAAAAAACTGTGTCCTAATAATAGAGTAATAGAGTAATTAACTGCTACGATTGTTCACCAAAACGTTTTTCATATCTTTGCAAAGGCTCCCATTAAAGACACAGTTCTGCTATCCTCTGGGGAGGGGTAGCCTCGCTCTGCCAAAACCAAAAAAATCTGTCCATCTCAATAAGTTTATTTTTGTCCTATATTGAAAGTTGAAATCTTATTCCTTATTCCTTCTTTTTCCTAAATAAGACAAAGATATATGCCAATGCAGTTTTTGTAGTAGATGCAAAAATATATCTCAGCACAGTTTGACAAATATTTTCTTGAGAGAAAGAAAATATGATCTTAAGTCTTATTACAAGATTAAAATGCTTGTTAACACTGCCATTTTTGCAGTGAGGTAGCTATGAAGATGTATCATGTGAGCTTGACCTAGGGCTAACTAGGCTAACCCTAAACCCCTTTCCAAATCAGAACACCCCTCCCCTGAGGGACCCCGGTCCTCTGAACCCCGCTGACCGGCAAGGCTAAGCAGGTTTACGGGGCTGACCTCTCCAGGGCCAGGGAGGGGTGACGACTGCAGTGAGAAGCCTATTCTGTGAAGACAAAAGCCCCCCCACCCCCCACCCCCCCCTCCTGGAAATTTGTGGCTGGCTGTCAGCTCGAGAGCGAATCTCTTTTGTGCGGAAGCGTTTGATGCCGTGGCTCGGTGTGCCGTGATAATTAAGCAAAAGCAGACGGGAGGGAGGGGGACTTTCGGCCTTATGTCTGACTCGACAGCTATTTCCTCCCTGGCAGGCGAGAGTGCCACTCGCGCTGGCATCTGGGACATTTCCTGGGAGTCTGTTTTTAAAGAAGACCGGGGTGGAAGAGATACTTGCAGGGGAAAAACGTTGTTAATTAGAGTGAAAGCGATAGTGCTCAAATGGGTCGAGGTTTTGCTGACCGGATGTGCGCTCGCTCTAGGGGAGGGAGGGTTTCTCTTTGCACTGTAGGTCTCTGTTAGACAGTGCGTCCCCATTCGTCAGTGTCAGCCTCAGCCACACCCTCCTGCAGTGTTGCCCTGCAGTGCCACGCCTGTCTGTGGCAGTGACATCGCTGTAGTGCCCACAGTGTGGTTCGTGGGGTCGGAGTGACGTTAGAGGGCTGGATGCAACACACTGAATGCTCACAATGCAGTCTTTTTGTAATGCATTTGTGTGGTTTTACTCCTGGTTAGGAGGAATGCCATGGTACAGGACGTGCTGATTGTCATCTCACTCCTGCATGTTAGGAATTCATGCAGAAGACGAGCAGTACCAGCAGCCTGAGATCAGGAATTTGAATGTAGTTGAGTGAATTCTTGAAGGCACCATGTATCATAATTTGTCCAATATGTCATATTGAGCGAACTGACGAAGGGGAAAACTTGCCGGTAATGGCCACTGACAGATATTTGAGTTGTGTTGTACTTAATGCAGACAACAGGTGTTACATTGTATTAAAGGCCAGATTATTCTTTTCTAAATTATTTGGCATGTGCAAAAGGGTGTTAGCTCCAGAAAAATTATTTCCATTCTTCCATTTTTATAGGCTTCATCACTCAACATTTGTAAGTGTAGTAAATCTGGTGTTAAAAATGTTGAAATCTTGTCCTGAAAAAAAAAAAAAATGCATTTTTTATCATTTTCTGTCAATATAGTATTAATTGTTTTAGGATTTTCAGTGTCGACATCTTGAGAGCAGAGCCCCTTCAAAAAAGAAGAATAAATAAATAAATTAATAACCACTAAAATGGCATCTATTGTGTTTCACTGTGCTTCAGTAGCCCTCAGCTAGAGCACAGGCTGACTGCTGGGGAGGGCGTAGGCAAGTCTGGCTGCAAGGACACACAAAACACACCATCATAATTTAAACACAGCCAGATTTTAAACCTTAGAATGCACATGGAAAGGCAATTAATTCTGGGGCCTAAATGCCAATAAATAATGCATTTCATTCACATCTCTTTGTCTGCGAAAGGAAAGGCGCTAATCGCTTCCGCTCGACAGGCGAACCCTTCCGCGACGGCGGGGTTTACTGGAAGGACACGAGTGCAGAAACGTGGGGCGTTGTGTGGTGCGTCTGAATTGGGATCGGAGCGGGGTTTGTGCCTGTTCTATTTGTGGCTCTTGTGCGCTCATGTCAGTTGCCTAGGAGATCCTTGGCTGAGTCCCAGCAGGGGACTGGCGCTGACCTCGCCTGTAGAGGCAGACGCGGTGGAGGCGCTAACATCAGCCCGGCGTTTTCCGGAGCGCTCCCCGTCGTGAGGTCACATTCTCCGGCGCCCCTCTGTCCCACCTGCCCGTGGTGGAGGTTCCCCAGCCAGGGGCCATGACAGATGGCCACCTCGCTGCCTTCCTCTCCCTTTGTTGCCACGGTCCTGCAGTTTGCAGGCTAATTCCTCCTTAAGCTCATGCTAAGTTGCTGATCTCCTCACCAGAATAGTTCCCTCTCACTCAACCCCTCCTCTCTCCTCCTCTCTTTTCCATAGGTAAGTCTCCCAAACGCAAAGCTACAACCACCACACATTTTCCCCCGGCCACACCTCTTCCCCCTGTACCAAAGGTGGGGGTGTAGACTCTCGCTAAAAGTGCCCAGAAACTCCGATGTAAGGGCTGTGAACCATGGTAAGTCACATGCCGATGGTCATGGTTTATTTATTTGTTTACTTTTCATTTATTCGTCAGCTCTTAGCTGGTGCTTGCTCTCGGATGCAGCGGTGCTGGAGGGCCAGCAGATGTCTGGCGTGACGCGTCCTCAATGCGTGGCTATGAGGCTGTGCCACGGGCTCTCCAGCACCACGAGAGACAGGCGCGGGTGATGAGGGAGAGTGCACTTCTGGCTGGCGGACGACATATTGATTTGTATAAGGCAGCTTTACGGGTTTCTCAGCATTTAGCTACAGGTCAGCGTTTTTTAAACCCAGCATCTGGATTGGTCTCAGAAACAGACAGAGAACATCATTGGCTGATGAGAAGTGTAGCACAGACAGGGATAAATGCCAGAGACTAATGGACGTGTAGCTTCTTGCATTAAAACGAAAATGGAATTAGAAAAAGGGAAATACCCTGATGTGAGGTAACACCAACTTCATTTTCAAGTCTGGTATTCATTTTATTTCTAGATTGTGTATGCTGTTTGAATTCCATTGTATTTATTGGAAGGCTTTTGTGGAAGTCCAGTAGTATTCCCAGTCACACTATGACAGACTTACTGTATAAGTAATTCTTCTGTAGGAGTTTTGTCATTCTAATAACTAGATGCACCACTTTCCAGCTATCTAACATTTATGGGAGACAATTTCTGATTATTTATTATAGTTTCTGCACTGCAGTTTATTGTGCCAATTGTGAACCACATTCTCTTGAGTGGTTTTTAGTAAAATGAATCCCTTTCGTCCTGCCAATTTTTATTTCTAAATTTGGGGTTATTTGATGGAAATGTTTGAAATATCCTGTAGATATTCCCTCTGACAATCACAATATCCAATTATAACTTTGTTTTTTTAGTTTGTCTTCTATTCTGGATTAATATCCAAAAGCATTCTCTGTGTTTTACTCCCTCTTGTAATTCTGCATTTGCGGTTTTTCCTGGATTTTCACACCTCACAGTCCAGATTCCACTGCCTAACTGTGACTCACAAAGCAACAGTATACCTTTGCTGGAGAGCCAAGCGCAAGTAACCAGGACTAGAAAAGATGGATGGGTGTTATACAAACACAAACCAGACAAAACATCTACAGCAAGATTAAACGTATAAATAATAAATGAAAGGTGCTAAGGTAATGCTGTGTGTGTTGAAGGTTGTGACCTATTGACCCCTTGGCAGATCTGGAGAAGGAAGGTTATGTTGTCAGTGGTGTTTTGATAGTCACATGTTGTTGCTGAGTGCTGGTTAAACACAAACACAAACGAGACAAAACGTTTACAGAAAGATTAAATGTATAAATGAGAGAAGGTGGTGAGGTAATGCTATGTGTGTCGAGAGTATTGATCCCTTGGACGACCTGCAGAAGGAGGGCCGTGTTGCCAGGAATGTTTTGATAGTCTGACGTTGTTGCTGGGGGGCTAGTTACGCGCTAGGGCAGAGATCACAGGCGACGGCATCACAGCCTCCTCGCTCGATGCTAGCCTCCCTGTGCCTGACATTTGGGGATATTACCAGTGAAGGGAGAGAGGAGGTGGGGGGGGCAGGCAGTGCTTATCAGTGTGCACAGCAGCCTCAGATGTATCCATGCACCCCTGTCTCATTGTGTGCACCTTTGGAGGGAAACACAAAGCTGCACGGGACTGATGGCCTCTCCTGCTTTCCTTTACATACAGAGTCGGTGAAAAGGAAGGCAAGTGGTTAGAGGAGGGGCTGTCTGTCAGGTTGGGATGTCTGTTAGGAGGGATTTGTCAATTCAAAATGGAGGATTTTTGTACAGTACATTGATTTCATATGTATTGTTCTAGATACTTAGGGGGCTTGGTAAAAAAAATCAAGGACCTTGAAGGCAAAGCCCTTTGATTAGTGACTAAGTCAGGCAGGCTTTCACATCATGGCTGGCATTAATTCCAGGGCGTATTTACTTAATTAAGAGCATCCATCTGAAGAGATGTACAATAAGTTACAATGGAGCCCTTTCCAAAGCCCAATCAGCACTCTATGTGCTTGCTTGTCCTTGTCTTTGATTCATTGAGAGTAATTTATGTTAATTTCACAAGTGCATTCAGAAGAGTAGCACTTGATGCACAGTTCTTTAGTAGAGTAGAGCAGCAATTGTGTACAGTACCTGGACTTGCAGTGGTAGTTTCAATTTGAATCCCGTACATTGACTGCTCTATTTTAAAACGGCTTATTGTTTAAGGATATGGTTTTGTAACCCCAAGGTTACAGGTTAAATTCTGGTGGGATAATTTGGTCGTGTTCTTAATTTAGGTACCTCACCTGCTTCCGTCCAGGCCCACCTGAAAAAATGAACAATAGGTCAAATAATGAACAATTTTGTAAAAGAGAGTAAATAAATAAACAAGATAAAATAATGAATTAATAAATAGGTTTTATTTATATTTTTCTAAGGTGAGATGATGATTGGTATGCTAATTAAAACATACCTGTGTACATTACCAACAAGTCTGATCTGTGCTTAAAACATCCATTTTTTATTTGTCATTTCAGTTGAGAAGTATTGATTGTACATGAATGTTGTGCATGAATGTTATGCAACTATGGCAGTTCCATAGCTGTACTGTGTCCATGTATGGGACTGTTCGCCTCCAGGGCATGAGAGGGCTTAGGAGAGTATGAGATACTACTGTGGTATGGAGAGCGCAGTGTTTATATCATCTTCAATGTAAGTGTGCTATTAAACCCCTTTGTTTGTGGAAACCCCTTCCATGCCAACGGGCTTAGAATTCAAGGGACCTTTTTGCAAGGCCTGTGTTTTTATTGCATTAGTTTCTTTAACAAACAAAAAAAGCATGTGGATTGGAAGAAAGTGAATAAGAGGCCTGCCATTTGTAAGTTGCTACAGCTAGGATTTGTCATATTTAGCATATTTATTGTTTTTCAAGACAGCAAAAAAAAACTGCTCTGCATACTCGCACACTCATTCGTTTTTTATATTAATGTTATTCATCTTTCCAATGCCTTGGTTCTGGGCCATGTAAATATTAACTGCGGGTTTCAGCAGTTGCTTGTGCTTACAGTTTTAGCTTGGGCTGGAAAGTGGATAGTGCTGGAAGGCTTACAACAGAACTGTGGTGATCCAGGTATTAAAGTAAAAAACCTATACACTAGCCGGGGAGTGGGGGAAGGGGACTGGGTGGGGGGGTTTAGGCTGATTCCAAGGGGCCCTGACTGACAGGAGCCCAAAGAATAGTGCTGTACAGGGATGGGCTGGCTAGAGGTGGTTTGGCCCAATTTGAGGTCTTTTCATGTGCCCCAGAATCCCTGGCAGCACCCCAGACTATATCTAGTTTTAATAACTTGCTAGGAAATAATCAGGATGGTTTAAATAGGCTTGAATAAACCAAATTGTTCCTCAGCCAGACAGACTCAAGTCAATGCTCAATACTTAAATTTAAATTACTTTTTCGAGTGTGGCTCTTGTATACATGTAAGAACAATATTTATACTTGGTTAAGATTTCCTATTTGTTGGGTTTTCAGTTAGTTATTTGTGTTTTTTGAAGCAGAGGTGACAGCCCACTCTGAGAGATTTATCACATATGTTTGAATAGATACAGTTTACAGAGCAAGGCCGTGTTATCCTTGACCTCTTTGAAATGGAGCCTGGTGTTTGCTGAGAGTTAGTCCCTGATGTAAAATCCAGCCTCGACCAGTTTGAAATTACCAGCTACCAGCCATTTGAAAACATAGCTTGAGCTGGCCCAACCATTTTGAGCATGGAGCTGGTCTGACCTGGTCAACCAGCTGCCAGCTGTTTCAAAACCTAGCTTGGGCTGTTTTTTTTTTCAGTATACGTCTACGCACAGTAACAACTGGCTGAGGCCAGCTCTCACGGCTGTCTGCTGATGCAGTGTGCGACAGCTAGAGGCGGTGGGCTTGAGGGTGTGCCGTCTGCTTCAGGACTGGCTCCTTGGGAAACTAGACGCCAGTGGTAGCACACGGCGCAGAATGTACAAACACCCCGTGATACTGCTCTAATCAAATGTCATGTCCCTAACCAGGGGCGTGTGCCTGGTCTTTACGAACGTGTGCACAATGTAAACAAGCGCAAACGCATGAGGATGTTTTAATGAGGAGAACAGGCCTTGTAGCCCATCGTCCAGTTTGTCGTGTTATGGATGAATAGGGTATTTATGATTTTTCAAAACCACTGTAATTTAGGTACATGTTTTCAAGACTGTTACCACCTGCTTTGGAACAAATCATTGTTTTTATTAATTTGACCAAGGCACCAAAATACACAAGTCTAAAGTCAAAAACAGCACAGAGATTCAAAAGCTTCCAGCCCTGGAAATAGTATATTTCTGTTCTCAGCCTCAACTGTTGCACCCTGGGTGAAGTGTCCTAGTAGGGTGATAGGGGCAGGGTCTGGGATGCAGTAATCTAAATTTTACATGACACATATGCTGGCAGCTTCGAAAGATTTGTACTCTTTAACTGTGGGCTGTCAGAGAATCAATCAATCAATCAATCAATCAATCAATCAAATGTATTTATACAGCACATTTCATACCAAGGTTGTTCAGTGTGCTTAACAATCAAACAGCAGTATAAAATCAAAATGCAATATGAGTGCAATATAATATACAAAAATACAAATACAACGCACATTAAAGGAACAAAATTGAAAAAATAGACATGGTTTTAAAATAGGACATGGTTATAGAAAGGCGAGAGAGAAGGAGAATGAGAACGAAAAATAGGACATAAATCAACAGTCATATGCCATACTAAATACGAATTTTTCATAACCTCTCCATTGATCCATCCAAGAAGAGCCACTGTATGGAGGCTAGAACAGCAGACCACTCACACTGCGAGACAAAGACAGTATCATGGGATGACAAACAGACCTGGGTGAAATACGTAATTGTTTCCGATACCGAGCTTGTTGGAGTATTGGAACCTATGAAGTACTCTTAGAAAATGCAAACCCCGCCTTCTGGTCCTGGTGGTTGCCTCCATTGCACCAGGCCAGATCAATCGAGCACAGAAAAGCATTTGAATCCAAAACAGCTACGTATTTGACCAAGGTCTGATTACAAACAGTGCTCTCTCTGTCCAGAATCTCCCTCCTGTGGCCTGTCACTGCTCTGAGCTGCTCTGTTCAGTGATGTCACCAGACAGACTGTTTCACTTGAGCACAGAGACCCTTCTCCTCTGGGCTCTGAGCTGCTGGGGGTGGTGCTGTTGTGGGAGACGCTGGTGTAGGGAGTTCTGGGGGGTATAGAAACATTGCAGCTGTCACTCAAGTCAAACTCTCTTTCCTCCCCCAGTTGCCCAGAACAGGTTTGATGTTGATTAAGACCGAGCAGCCTGATTTCACTGCCTTCCTAAACCCTGCTAAAATATCCCGCTAAAATATCCTGCTAAAAATAAGCAAATATCCAAGCTAATACAGCTGCCCGTGTACAGTGTGTAGCCAGAGGCTCAAGGATATGCAAACCTGGTAAAACACAAAATCTCGAGTCGATTTTTTTGCCAAAAAAACGTGTCTGAATTGAATAGCTCTGGAAGCGTACCGCGGTATCAGCCATCTACAGCTGTGCAGTCCTCCGCCTGCCAGGAAGGCAGAGCGAGTCTTTGCCCTCGCTCCCTCCCGGCGTATTGTGGAGATGCCAAACGGTGATGAGCCGATATTGAGCCCCGGTGAATAGGCCGGGCCGCCCCAGAGTGCTTCCTGCTGCCTGCTGGGGACCATGCGGGGAGGCTTCTGTGCATCAGCACTCCTCACAAAATGTGAATCTAAGGCTGCTTTATGATCCAGACCTCCCCCCTCCCTCTCCCCACACCCCCACATCCTTTTGGGCCAGAACCAGCCCGTTCTCCCCCTTGCCAGTCACACTGAGCAGCCCGTTCCACGCTCTGCCAAAGCGTGGTGAATGGGTCTGCTGTTTCACGAGCCCCAGCCCCACGCACCGCCTCCTCCATGTTCCTATAATCACATACGCGGGGCAATTTTACCTCCGATGGGTATCGATTCTGTTTAATGTTCCTGTTATGCCTCCTCGAGGTTCAGAGCAAATTGTCTCTGCTGCAGTGCTGATCTGGTTTAGTCTCTTCTAGTCTTTCGCTTTGATGGAGTCTACGTCTACCTCCATCTTAATTTACTTTCAGTTTGCCTCATATTTGTTTTTGCGTGTGTGTTTTAGCCGTCGGCTGTTCCTGGCACTGGTGTGAATTGCACCTTTCCACATAATGTTATTTAGTGGCGTGTCAGTTAGGCTTAATGGATTACCGGAATAGAAATGGCTGAATAAATTTGTGGCCACACTTATTTGTACAGTAGTAGTCCAACAGCAGTTATGCACTGGACATTAGTGTGCAGAGCCCATTTCCTCAAAGTAGGCATCAATGTTTTTATTGTATAGTGCAGTAGTAGTAGAATTATATAACGATTACATTTTTTCCATGTTAACATAGAAATGTTTGAACAATGTGAAGTCTGCCAGATACACACCTGCAGCACAGACCAAAGTCAATACCGTCATTCCTATAGAAATCTTGAATAAATAAAAGCCAGGTAAATACCCTTTTCAGCGCATTCAATGTGAGTTTATGACTATGTGCATTAATCACATAACACATTTTCAAACATATAAATAATCAGAGTAATGGAAAAACATTGTAACAGTGTCAATATTTGTCACTGTGTTATAGTGCGGCCATTTCATTCAGCACAGGGAGAGGGTAACAAAGCTGTCTGATGTTTTACTACTTAGCCAGGGTCAGACATTTTAGTGGCAACCCTTCTCATTTAACAAGGGAAAGAGGCTATATTCATGCACTTCTCCCTTAGAAATGTCCCTCTTCTCAATGCACCAGGAATGGTCGCCGCCCCTGTGATGTTTTTTGGGTCTGAGGGACGCTAATGAAGATGGACGTGCCTCCATTGTTTATCAGAGGTCGTTTGGGAACAGAGCAGGAGAGCATAACAACCCCGGACAATTTTTCTTCTCAAGAGAAACACTTCCATAACACATCTGTCAGCCTTAAACCCTTTAACATTTATCCAGACCTCAGTGCCTTTCATGTCTACATTTGCAAATTAACAAGATTTTCTGAGCACAAGCAAAAGCATTTAGCATCAGAACTCAGAACAGTGACATCACTTTTGTCACTTTCTCCAAGTTTAGTTCAATAAGTCAGTTTGAGAGATTCTCACAAACTCAAGCATCAGTGCTACTTTTGAGGGCAGGACCTGGTCTCAGCCATGTTTCTACTTGACAGGAAATTGGTCAGCTGCACCCCAAGCGAGTTAGAGGTGTTTCCAAGGAAAGCTGCAATGAGCCTTTGGTATTTTCACCAACCCCATGTGCGATGGCTAATTGGTCCAGTGCCCAGATGAGCTCAGTGGAAGCAGGCGTGTTTATCCTTCTTAATGCTCTCATTATAAACCTGGCTGTCCCTTTTGAAAGCTAGAACTCACAATGACTATTATTTGTATTTGTTTATAGCATAAACATGGTTAGCAAGATTGTAAGTACTTCAGAAGAGCAGAAGGCAGGGCGTGTTGTTAATATTTCGGTTGATGACTTGGATGGAGCGCTGTGCAACTTTGATGCTAAAATATCTGATAAAAATGTGGGTGAATGCTACTGTTGGGCCCATACATTTTAGATTTAAGAGTATACGATACGATACGTTTATACTTTATTACCTAATTTCTCAGAAATATGTCTTGCATCACAAGTGCTGACAGTCCCATATAATAACAACAGAAAAACATAATACTTCAAGCTGTTAACAGGAAATGTAATGAGGTATGATGGAGATTGACTCTGCAAGGCTATAGGAGAGGAGAGCTCTGTTTCACACAGGAGAAACAGCTCCATGCAGAAGACTATAGAAGACTTTCTATAACCATGTCCTGTGGAGCACAGTCTGTAAGGCTGCTGACTCTCGCCCTGTACATGAATCCATCATGTGTCCGGGGGTTGGATGTTATTGCACTATACTACCATAACACATTCCGTAGTGTGATCCCATCTCTCTCTGCAACTCTCTCTGCTTTCTCACGTCTGAATAAAGTTAAAAAATACACAAGAAAGGCGGCCACACTGACTAATATTTTGGGAGCAAGGTATTCACATCTCACAAAGTAAAATTTTCAGTGTCAAATCAACTCTAGGAGAGTAGATACAGTTCCAATTGGACTGATATGTACTCTATTAGAGTTCAATTAGCACTGGGCATTTTGCTGTGCATCAGTGGTTCATTCCTGAAAATAGCTTCTGTGCCTACTGTGCTGTCTCCGGGATTCACATACAGTTTAATCAGCATTGATTGCTTTCATACAATTACAAATAAAAGCACAAGCATCATGTTTTATGTCAGTGCCCCCCCCTATAACACAAGCACACATCATTTGTTTGGGTGAAGCACTCTTATTTACCAAAACACAGGGGAAAACTGACCTCTAATTATGTTCCAGGGTCAGCAGCCCTTGAGCAGGATAAGTGAGAGTATATAAAGGGCAAATCTCCATGCAACAAAGGAGAGGTCCCTTTGGGAAACCGTGATTCTGATAGATACGCATGATTCGACCTAGTCAGTATTCACTTCAAAGGGAAATATTTTCAATGTGCTTTTGTCGTTCGTAGAACAGAGACATAATCTGCATGTATCCATACATTCACCTGCTTTCTAATTTGGGCTGCCTGGTACAAAAAGCAATTTTCAAAAACTTAGGCAGAGAAGCGTAAATTGAGGCAGGGAATATCGAGTCCTTCGTCAATGATTTGATCTTGGTGATATTTTGAACGAAGCAAAATTAGGAGCCATCACCATTTTCTTTGCTTGAGAATCCCAATTCAGTACTTCAAAGCAGGTCTTGAACTCGTATAATTTTCCGCTGTAGTGTAACAAGTTGATTGGTGACAGATTCCATTAAAGAACACTTGACACCAGATTATAGCAATGCATGATCCCACAAAGTGGATGTTAGTTCCCTTTGAACTTCTTTACACTTCATCACCATCAGTTCCTGAACGCCTATGTCCACACTGTGATCACTTTATTAGGTAGACCTGTACACCAGCTTGTTAATGCAAATATTTAATCAGCTAATCATGTGGCAGCAACTACATGCATAAAGTCATGCAGACATGGTCAGGAGGTTCAGCTTTTTTCAGAACAAATGTCAGACCTGCTAATGAGAGGTCAGAGGAGAAGGGTCAGACTGGTTGAAGCTGACAGGAAGCCAGGTGCCAGAAATGCAAATATCCACACAAAAAATAACTCTAATAAATGCTTTATATTTTAGAATACAGTATAATGTGGAAAATTGGTATTGATCATTGAATGACAAAAAAAAAAGAACCTTCCAGAATTCCTCTTTCATTTCCTCATGCTTCTGACCTTCCTTAAGTCTATATTATCTCATTGGTGTCATACGAATACTCACCAATATCATGGGAATGACTGCTGGGAGTTTTGCCTTAAATAAAAACAAAGTTGGTCTTCTTGTGGGAGTAGGGAAGGGCTTTCAAACAGAATGGGCTTGTGGGTCTCAGTGAATTTTCAGTGAGAGGATGTCGACAAGGGAGTGGGTCTCTATTCTCCCTGTAGATGCGTGGTGCTCACTGGACACGGCTTGTGGTTAGCGCTGATAGGACTATGGGGCTCCCCTGACTCCAGACACTCATACTGCATCTGTGATTGATTGGATGTCTCTGTCTTGCTCAATGCCACACTGGAGGATTTTGCCATTGGCAGTTGTGCAGTTAAGGCTTATATAAGTTGACAAGTCTGCCTAACAACTGTCATTCCACACTTTATTACATTATTTAATTGAGTAACTGGAGTAATTTTGTTCATGCTATTTGAAGCAAAAAGCTAAAATGGTTTATTATTACAATAATGAAGTGCTTTACGTCCATTACATTAAGCAGAACAGTCTAACTGCTTTAGTATTCTGTCTTTTGAATTATAAATGCATGTTTTACTCTCATGGAATATATTTTACTCATTTGAATGCCCATTGAATTAGTGACTATTTGTACATTTGTAACTAAGTATTGCTCAATAATGCTTAATTGTTCTGCTGAAAGTTAAGGGTAATTCATCATTCACCATATAAGTTAGATTGTGTATGTATATATATATATCTTCTGTATATGAAGCATTTTGCTTTTATCCATGTTTGAAATCTGGATGTATGTTCTGGTTTATAGCTGTGAACACAAATTAAAATCACAGAAGGAGCACCTTTAACCTGAAATAATTGATTTGACTGATAACACACACATCATGTTATTTGGTTGCTCATAGTAATATTTTGCCTGAACCTCGCAAGGTGTACTGAATGTATTTTTCTGTTCGCCTTTTATTAAGCTCTTCAATGGTTGTATTTAGCATAAGCAACAACGTATTTATGCTTTTGACTGTAGCTGAAAACAGCTTTTATTTCATTTTGTCATAAAATTAAAAAAGTCTGTTCACAGTAGTGATTTTAGCTGCTTAACTTAAGTTTCTTCTCTTCAATTTGCCCCGTACACAAGCATGATATTGCAAGAAAATATTGCACACATTTTAGCAAGGGCTCCTGCCGGCACACTGCTGCCCTCTGGTGGAGAAATCAGGACTTCACACTTTGATCTGATTCCACCGTGATTGATACTGACACAAATTAAAGCAGATGAATATTTCATCTGCAAAAGGGTTGCTTTTGAACTGGGTCACAATTAAACACTCTGCATATCTACAATGATCCATATTGCAGTGTAATTTATGCAAAAAATATATCTAAATGTAATTCTATTAAGGGTTGTAATGGAGAGACAATAGAATGGCTGTGTGGGGGGAAGCACAAAGGCTGGTTTACGCTCTCGTTTACGACTCTTGTGAAGCAGTCATTCAGATCGCAGGATGGTGTGCTTGCGATTTCGTTGATGGATTGACTGTATTTACAGCAATTCACCAATACTTGCAACACATTTACGTGGCCCTATGCAGAAAATGACCTAAATACAGTACATGTCCTTTCTGTACACCAAGGTGTGCAAGAGGTTGAGCTCAATGTGTAGAGCTACAGCTCAGATTTCTCTCCCCCTTTCTCTGTGGCCCACTGTAAGACATTGTTCTCATTGGGAGTCGAAACCCCCAGAGACAAAACCCCCGTCAGCTGACTGCTCTTTGACCCCCTCACCTTTTTCTCCCCTGACACCCCCCCCCCCCCCACCCCTTACCTCACCCCTACCACCCCTGCCCCCTCCTCTCTTCACACCTGTGATAAATCACCACTCTACCGATGATGAATAGATAAACAGCCTCTGGAACGGTTCGCTATCAACCTGCCTCAGCAAGCCACATCCAATCTGGGACACATTATCAGATCTGGAGCCCAGCATACCAGACTGACATCTCCAGTATCACGCTGTGCAGTGCCCCAAGCTCTTATTGAAATGTACATGTCTGTGTAAACAGTATGTCACATACTCTTTATTACATTATTATTATTATTATTATTATTATTATTATTATTACTATTATTATTAAAGGAAATATACTTATTATAAGATCTAGGTACAACACTAGGACTATTCATATGATATTGATAAGAGCCCTAGATATCCTCACGTCCATTCGCTCAGAAATAATTTTCTTAACAGATGTTCAAAAACGCTACATCCATTGAACGTCCATCAGTCTATTGTTCTACACGAGAGAAAGAGGGCGCCATGGCAACAGTAGCTGGGGTATGACTGCTTACTGATCACATCACTGTACAGTCTTCAGTACCTCTTTTTATAGATAAGTCATTAATTAACAAGTGATTTTTTCATTTTATTTTACAAGAGATTTTTATTTATATCAGTTATCATTAACAGCGTACTACTGAGCATTTCATACCATTGTGTAGAATGTGTTCGTCATATTGCCCACCAGAGGGACCCACAGAACAATAATATGAAAGAAAACTATCAGCGTGGACAAAGAAGATTGGTGATGCATGTGCAATTTTATGGACAATTGTATAGACGATTTCCTGGAACCAGTTTATTTGAAAATAGAACACCTATACTTTCATAGTGTTACACAAGGAGATTAAGTTGAATCCTCAAATGCATTGTCCTACTTTACGAATCTGGTAGTATCATACTGTACTTTAATTTCCATATGTTGTTCCGTTTGTGGAGTACAAACAAAATGTACAATCAGGTAAAAGCGTGTTTGTTATTGGACAGACAGTGGAATATGTGTACCATCTCCAGTTTTTTCAGTTTGGACTTAAGTTTAGGACAGCTTAAACATGGATTTAATGGAGAATAAACCGATTTGGCCTGCAGTTGGATGACATGACATGTATTATTCTCCCACTTCGAAGCATAAAGCATTAGCATGCTGAATGTTTCCTCTGCATAACAAAGAGAGAGATTAATGTTTGAAGAGCTATTTTAAGGCATTTCAGCCAAACTGCTTGAGTTTTCACCTTCTTTCCAATAAGACAGATCGGAATCCATTACCTTTCACGACTTTGCTCATTTCTCTCTCCGTTCTTCTGAAAAGTGGCACCCTCACATTCTACCTTCAGAGCGCTCTTTCTCATTTTGACAGTTATTGCTTTGTCCAGGGCGCACACTACCGCTAGGAATCAATGCTTTACAGCAGGTGAAATCTCATCGACAGAGTGGGCTGAAGTTTCACCGCTCAGCTCCCTAATAGCGGGCTGTCGTCCTGCAAGTAGCCGCAAAAGGTCTCTTGTCACTCTTGTACTTGTCTTCATCCTATCCCGGGGTGTAAAAGCATATTCGTCAAAGAGGTAAAGACCGAAATGACCTCCCCCGTCTGCCCCACCTCCCGCCGCGTGTGGATGGGTCTCGGTCAGGGAGAAGGGGCCGCTCCCACCTTGCTGACAGAGAAGTGCTCTCACTTCAGAGTAAATTAGCGCGCCCCAGTGCTTCTCTGCGTGATAAATACGCAGGATATTATTATTGCCTGGAGGACCCAAATCACCTGCCATTTTGCTTCTGTTAGCTGTATGTACCCTCCGATACGCCCCGTTGTGCTGGCAGACTGCGTTTGTAAGCATTGCCTTATTGCGGTATATTTATGTCCACTGTGTGTCATCGACTCTGCGTTACGCATTCCATCTCACATTATCTCCCATAACGAATATCATATCTCCCATCTGATTCGTTTAATCTGTTCTACATTCTGATAACAAATCTCCTCTCACTGGGGCTTTCTGCCTGCCAGACAATGTGATGCACTTTTTTTCTTTTGGTAATTGTAGTTTTGCTTTCCGGGCAAGAGGTGCGTGTGCAACAGTGGCCAAGCCGTTCGGTCCGGGGAACATGTAATGGATCCGGATTTTGACTCATTTTTGACCGTCAAGTTGAAAAAAACCCGAAGCGTATTTCCAGCTGGCAGTGATCCGTGCGGGGAGGTGAAATGGACCCAGTGAAAATCCATCCCCGGAGCTGGCCAGTTGGCAGAGCGCCTGGGGCCTTCTGAGGTGGTGTCTGGGCTTCTTGGTAGTAGCGTAAGGCGTACCGCTGTGGGCACATTTGCACAGCCTCTGAGAGCTTATTATGCACGACGTCATACGTCATCACCTGAAAGGAAGCACTGTATCACTTTTCTTTTTGGCCACGCTTTACAATGAGGTTCCATGAATTGGCATGAACTAATGAACTAACTAACTACTACTGAGAACTTAATTTGTACCGCTCTGTTAATGTGTTTGTACATCATTAATTAATGTTAGCAGCTACATTAATCATTGCCAATTCATATTGGAATGGAAAAGTCAGTTAATACATTTGTTAATGGTTAGCTAATTATAAGTTCATCCTATGGTTTGCTAATGTATACATATTCATGTACGAATATGTGAGTTAGTTGTTAATTTGTCCATCATTACATGTTAACAACTACATTAGTTCATGCCAATTCATGAACCTTATTGCAAAGTGTGACCGTGTAAGGCGTACTGCAGTGGACACATTTACACAGCCTCCTTCTGAGAGCTTAGTATGCACATCCTTAAGCACAACGTCATACGTCATCACCTGAATAGAGGCAAGTACTATATAGTCTTTGTAAACTTTTATTTAGATTCTTTTTTTTCCGGGCGGGGCCCCTGGCTTCATTGCTGTATCCCAGCATTCTCACAGGTCAGTGGCTGGTGTCAGGGGCTCTCTGTTCCAGTCCAGTGGTCGTGGGCTCACTGCTGCCAGGGGGCTGCAGGCGCTGTGTGTGCGTGTGTATGTGCAGGTTCTCTGGGCCGGCGGGTGCGGTTCTGGGGGGGTCCGGGAGGGATCACAGTGGTGCAGAGGGGAGGTGCGAGGTGATTGGAGGGTGAGGGGCTGAGAGGTGATTGGAGAGTGAGGGGCTGAGAGCGTCTCTGTGGCACATGTGCAGGAGCACGCCACCCGCGGCCACGCCCGTCTGCAGCCTGCAGCCTCAGCGCATTTCCCCGCTCTTTCTCCTCCACGGCCTGCCCTGCCCCTCCCTTTTTCTCCTCCACACACTGGTTGGTCTTCAGCACTGAGTTCATGCAGTTCAGCCGGTCCCCACTCCTTTAACAAAAGCAGCAGCCCAGCCCAAAGTTATGTTCTTGGTGGACACGCCCTTGTAATATTGTATTCATGATGCTTTCTGCTGATACATTATTCATATAATGCTGATATAATATTCCTTAATGACACCACTGAGAGCCATTTCTTTTGCTCACTTTCTGTGTGTAGTTGCAGCTTTTTACATGTACTGTATGTATGTATGTACTGTATGCATGCATATGTGTGTGTGTGAGAGAGTAAGAGAGAGAGAGAGGGAGTGAGAGAGGGAGAGACAGACTACAGTGAAGAGAGAACATATAGGAACATTCAGTCATGTCACTTGATAATAGTTCTCTTTCAAGCCATTTTTCAACAAGTTGTGATTGGGATGCATTCCATGTTACGTGGCAGCTTTGCCTGACGAATTGACATGGTTTACAACCCAATCATTCAATTATCAATTGTTCATTTGTGGATGTAATTGAGTGCAGGATGCTTTTGTTATCTAACCGTCCGTCTCACAATCTCTCCACTGAATGTGTGCAGTGCTCAGTTTCTTCAGTAGCATGACGCTATCTCTCATGCTAACAGCTGCTGGTAACACTCCAGCCCTGCAGCTATGACTCCGGTTTAATCTGCACCAGCGAACGATTCTAAAGCCATTAGACCTGTGATCGCTTTAAGCACACCAAAGCTGCAGTCCTTTCTCTCCGCTGAAGATCTGCTAATAACACGGCTTTCCTCTTTGAAATACAGCGATCACACAGCCTCGGTACGTAACACCTTGGTATCTGCTGTTCACGGGTGAGACATGGGTCATTAATCCCTCTTTCATCACATACTAAGAACGGTAAATCTCCACCCGGTATTAATGGTTAATACTGTATGGCAGGTTCTCCACGTCATCTTTGGCAGCAAGACGGCCTAGTAGACATTGGCATTAGATTGCACACCAAAATGCTTCCCAACATTTCCTGAATATTTTTCATAATTAGCTTCAGTTTTTATTTATTTTTCATTCTTAGGAATACATCAGAGGGATTTTGTAGAATATCCAGCATATCCACATCAAGCAGTATGTTTATTCAGAAGGCAGCTAGAAACACCTTGTTTCCCCTATCCACCTCACACCCGAAAATGGATGTATTTGCCTCTGCCTAGCAACAAACAATAAATTGGGGTTTAACGTGGTACACAGCGGTGCATGATGGGGAGTGCGCGCAGGTCATGTGACACCATGCATCTCTGCCGTACGGGTAAAGGGATTGGCTACCTCTACGGCTGTTTCCGTTCATTTTCTGTTTTTACCTAGCTCACCTCCTGCATTTTACTGTGTTCCTGTGCTCCCCCTTTCCCCTCCCCCTCCCCCGCCTGTCTCTGCTGTACCTCTCATCGAAAACCGTGCTACCGTATGGCACCCTTCCACAAAAAAACGCTTTACACACATCATTAATATTCAGCAATTATACTCCCTCACTGTGGGCTCAAGGTAATGAGATAGCATGGCATTTTTCTGGGACACATAAAAGCCCTTATCTGTGCATTTTTGTTAGCGGTATCAAAAGGATAGCTATGTTATCACACCCATTGTTGATGCTTTTAAATGTTCCGCGACTGCTCCTCCAATACCTATCTATTATGCTCACAACACAAAGGGTTGCCCTTGTCCCCCATAGCATTTTGTCGTGATTTCTCTGAAACAAACCTAGTAAGGACCACAATGCTGAAATGTGTACTGTTGATAGTGAAGGAAAAGAAAATCCTTTCATAGATTTTTTTTATTCCAGAATCAGCGATTTTATACGGAACGGAACCCTTTTGCTGCGTTATTGGCCGGTTTTACAGAAGCGCTATACCGCCACCCGTTCGCCTGTACAGCCTTTTATTCCACCCCACCAGGACCAAAGAGATAAAAAGCCCAGGCTCAGCTCATGTATGACAGTACTGGTTTATTGCAGTCCCTCCCCCCCCCTCCCTCTGTACGCGGCTCCGCACAGACGCACCATCAGGAGTGTGTCTCTCCCCCTGCCCCTCCCTCCTCCGCTCACTTAGGCACTTCCACTTCCAGCTGGTGGCGAAGGAACGAGGCGCAGAGCATCCTGCTTGTCCCAGCCGCCCCGCTCTCTCTCTCTCTCTCTCTCTCTCTCCGCGTCGTCCGCGATCGCCCTCCACACCGGCCGCCGCTCGGCCAATCCGCTCCGGCGCAGGCATGGAGGAACCAGCCTGAGGGAAGATGCCGTTTCCGTAGAAACTGCCGCGCGCGACGCTCCAGCCGGTGGTGATGCGAGCCCCCTCAGCCCTCTCTCTCTCCTGGGCTAGAGTGCAGCGGATGACTTAAAACAGAGGGCTCTCTCCCCCTCCCCTCTGTCCTTTCCCTCCTTCTTCTCCTCTTTTTAGGAGAATCATCACCCTTTTTTAAAAATTTTATGTGTGTGTATATGTTTTTATATACATACATATAGGTCCTTTCGCAGTGCCATTGTTTTCAAGGGGGATTTGTGACTAGGTTTTTTGGCACTATGGCACACGCAGCGTCTCAGCTGAAGAAGAAAGCGGATTTAGACCTCACCGCATTGGAGGATGAGAAGGAGAAGAAGAAAAAGATCCGGAAGAAGTCCCGGGATCTGAAGAAAAAGGTATCGGGGAAGGGGAGAGAAGTGCAGCATTCCTTTGTCTTAAATTCTTTTTGCACCCTGGGTGGGCTCCCGCTGCGGGGATGCAAGGCACAGGGCAGGCTCCCGCATCCCTTTGTCTGGGGGGGGTTAATGTCCCCCCTCACGTTGAACCCCCCCCTCCCATCCACACCCTCTGTGAGTGATGGAGGAATTTCACCTGTTTCAGAGAGCGGGGCTGTGGACCGCAGTGTCGCTGCACCAGGATGGGTGGACTTATTTATAGGGCAGGCATGTGTTTGGCAGGCTGGGTTTGTGCTGGGGCTGGCGGCTGAGCAGCTTTGAGCATTTCGTGGAGTTTTACTGCTGCAGTCCATGCGGAGTGCATGTATGTGTACGCATCCTCCTGTCGACAGGTTTACGCCGCGGCTTGGTCACCTTCTGTTGCGTTGCCTGCATATGTTGCATGTGAATATGTCTGCCCTGACTTTGTGCTGAGCGCACAATGATAAAAACCTCTTGTGAACTAAAAATAGGAAGGTTTTATGCTTTTGGCAAATGCCCATACACCTTGGAGAACCGATTAGACTTTTTCACTGATGCGATTTATTGTATTCAATGGTTTTTTCAGAAAGAGAGTTGCCCTATTCCTCAGTGTTGTAGATTTCAGCCATAAACGCATCCCTTTCTCCTGCTTCAGACGGAGCAATGTGTGATAACATTAAGGACAGAGTGGCATTCCAGCCCTTTATCGATTGGTTTTGGAAATAAGGCGCAGGCACGCTTGACTAAAACCGTCATTTTCCCAGCTCCCATGTGGCGTGTCATTTATCATGATAATACGATGGAGAAGCTGGAGGTCTCTCTGGCTTTCTATATGAACACTGATTTCCAGAGGGAGGGAGAGAGAGAGTGAGACAGAGAGAGGTCCGGTCCCCATTAACTCCCCAAGGATTTGGGCTACCCTTATTCTTTGTTGTCTCCCGTTCCCCGGTCAAGAACTGCTGAAATTCCCACCTCATCTGCTGTCATGTTCCACGGGATGAAGCCAAACACAATGGGTTGTGTCAGGACATTTCCGCTTGGCTTCATCTTTTGGCAGCAGTGGCTTATTTGTTTTGCTTCCCAAACATTCCCTGCGCCTGTGTGTCCTTCGGTAGCATCCTTGTTGCTGTTCTCTCTGCAACCGTCTTTAACGCTGCGCTAAACTCCGCAACCAACGAGGAACGGGTTTTTGCTGTTTACGTACGTGAAAGAAGGCGATAGGGAGAAGGAGAAGGAAAGTAGAACACGTCATAAAAACGTCATACAAAAATACAACATCAACACCTTCTTCCCAGGCCAGACTGCTTACTTAAAATGAAAAATTGTTTCTCAGTGGCAGGGAGAGAGAAGGAAAATGAATTTTAGTCAGGTTAGCCATGTAGGAACAATAGCTGTGTGCTGCATCCCTGCCCCCTCGACTCCATATTCCAATAATAAAGATGGAGGTTAATTCATTATGCACTCATGCATATCTAAGGTAATTGCATGGCTATTGTTAACCGGCTAAGTACATAACAATTACCATGCAGATGCCGGTAGGCCTGTTGAAGACTTGCTGTTGCTATCTGTGTTCTAATAATTCCTCCAACTTGCTATACAGAAGATCTAGCTTTTGTTGGTTTCCTTTGTAATAACCACATTGAATTATAGTTCCTTGTTCCCTTTAACTGTGTACTTATTACAGTTTATTCCAAAGCTGCTTATAGTTATAGGGTAGAAATGATGTTTTTAGTCAAACATATAACCATATGTTTGTGAAAACTGTATGGGATCAGTCAGGTTTGGGAAAAAGTATTGTCAGTCAAAGGCAGGACGTTGCAGGTGCAAGGTGTCCCAGATATAGCTGTGTGGCATCAGCTGATTGGAAGGTCAGAGCAGCAAGGCTGACCTGTAGGGAGCCCTCGTCAGTCAAGGGCGGGCGGTCTGTCACTCACACTCTGCAGTAATGACCTCGGCGTAGCAGGTGTGGGTGTCGTTGGAGACAATGGAGAGAATGAGGATGAAAACGGAGCTCTGGTCTGATAGCGCAGAGACAAAGGCCTGACTGGGACTGGACCCACACAGCCATTACAAGCACATTAATTACTGTTGGTTATAGAGCTTGAGATAGGCACAAACTCCTGTGAATTTACATGCCTTTTTGCAGCTCTAAAGGAATCAAAGCCTGTTTTTCATAGTCAAAGAAGTGACTTTGTGGTTATTTCAGCTGTGGTTTACTCAGTGGGAATTGAAATACTTTGCTACGTATATTTATTTTTGAAAGCAACAGGAGTTACTTACGGGCGTCTGAGGTGAATTGAAGGTGAAATAATTCCTGCCTCACTTTCTGTTGGACCCAATCACAGACAGCCGTCATGGAGCAGCTCTCTCGTTTGGATGTCCTCTGAATGACCTAGCTGCAGCCGTTTGTGTGGTAGACTCGGTTGGCATCTGTTCAACGAGAGAGCGTTGCTCAGCTTCCACAGACTCTTCAGAGAGAGCATGCGTTGGGTGCCCTACTCGTCATCAGAGACGCACAAATCCATACTAGTCTGGGGACTGTGCATCACTGGGGTCTCTTGGCATGCCTGTTTCACCTGCACAGAGACAGGGAAGCCCACTCCATGTGTTAGCGGTCTGGTACCCTGACAGGCCCAGCTAATGACACACTCATAATCACTCTGTCCATCGGAAAAGGGCCCTGATGCAGCATCAGCACAACAGTACAGTATTAACATTTGCCCGCCGCCCAAGTAAAATATCATCTTCTGAAGCACTGAAACAGTCATCTTGATTGACACTTTTTAAAATGAAAAACAATGCTCTGTTGTTGTCACAGGATTTTTTCTGTCTCTTTGGGGTTTTTTTTTTGCCTGGTAAAATCAGTGTTTGTTTGTCATAGATAACATAGAACTGTATGAGAGAAATGTCCTCTAACCCTCATAAAGTGGCCAGTTCTACAGGTGAGCAGCGATAAGGACAGGAAGCCTAACTGTGGCTGGGCTCTTGTTTGAGGTCACTACTCATCGTCATAACTCAGAGGCCACACGACAGCGTGAGATTGTTCAGGCCGGGCTGAATTTCAGCGAGGCGCAAATTTAATTTGTCCACCAAACTGCAGCACACGGAAGCAGTAAATAACAAGGCTTCCCTGAGCCCAGTGTAGGCCAGCTCTCTTTCCTCAGCTCATTCTGCTGCATGGAAACAGATTTTTATCAGGAACCCAGAAATTCCCAAGATTGTCCCTTGTGCTTCTTCAGCCTGAAGCAGGGTTTGCTGTTACTGTGGAGCCAGACAAATTAATTCTCATCTTTTTAATGTTGGATTGTTTTGATGGGTGATATTAATGCTGTCATCATGATAGTCTAGATAATAGTCATAGAGTTTCCGTCTGATTTAGCTTTTTATTTTGAAGTGTAAAGTTGACTGTACCTTGATCTTCTGTTCTGGTTCTGTGCCAATGGAGCGGTGACGCATACTGCACATTTATTTACCTTCACATATTTCAGCGTATAAGCCATTCCAGATACATTAGACACAGGTTATTGCATAACTACTGTAAGTGCAGGTAATGGAACTGCAGTCAGCATTAATGTCTGGAAACAGTGTGACTCCTAAGGCCGGTTTAAAGGACACAGTGCTGCACAACAAGCTATTTTATGCTCATGATCAAATTAAATTGAATTGTGAGGTCTTAGATCTTTTCCCTACTGAATTTAAAGGTCCAAGAGTTTGTCATGATGATAAAGCTATTGTACACAAACACACACACACACACTTGGCAATAGAGCATGCAAGAACATAATTGTGAACTTTCAACAAATACTTTTGAATTTTGAGTTTGAATCCAGCCATTAAAAAAATTATTGCGTTATGGAGTGCTTTCGTCAAACATAAGAAGTCAGAATCGTGACCGAACAGTGATAGTTGTGTTTTTCCTTTCTGGGTTTACACACTGGTGCTCGCTACAGCATGACAGCTAACAGAGGGCTCGTTTGTTCTCATTGGCTATAATGAGCCCTCTGTGAGTTCAAGGTTCAAGGCCTTTTTCAGAGTTGCCCGTTGGAGAAGCGTGTTTCTGTGGACCCACTGCACGGACACCAAGGGCGACGGACCGCCTGTTCCTGACAGTCATGTCATGGACGATTGTATTATGATGTATGTGACAAGATTATTGTTTATTGTGGAGATTTGTTTACTGTTACGGCTTCAAGTATTGGTTGTTTGGCTTTCCGGGCTTACTCAATGTAATAGGAGCCGTGCAGACCTTAGGGGAACTTAAGTGTGGCTCTGTGTGTACATACAGCATTTTTGTTTCACGGTCCCTTGGTGTTCGCTAGGAAAATTCAGAGACCTACTTCTGCCAGTTGTTGCCATGAAGAAAAATAGCAAGCTCATATGTTCATATTCAGAGAGAGGGAGAGAGAGAGAGAGAGAAAGGGAGAGGGAGAAATATTAGGACGACTATTGGGATATTGTGGACCGTCAACGTTTTTTATTGTGGCTGTGTTTTACTGTGCCGGGGTATAATGAACCGCCTTGGCTACAGCTGTCTGTGCTGCAGAACCAGAGGCAGGAGCTGTTATGCGTGCTCTGCAGTGCAGTATCTGAGCGTAAGCTCCCTGCTGGTGTGAATATCGTCTGCGTGAGGAACAGCAGCGGAAAACGCCAGTTTGCTGACGCTGATGATGATGATGATGACAAAGAAAAAGAGCTAACAGTAGATAGCGCTGCATCGGAAGCCACTACCTTACCTAAAGAACTGCGCAGGGGGAAGGGGGAGCTGAGCATACCTGAGCGCATAATAATGTGTGTGTGTCTGTGTGTGTGGGGTGGGGAGGGGATGTCTGCTGAAGAATATACTGCTGTAAATTACATTAGAGGATGAGACTTGCCTTATATCTATAGCTGCATACCCCCTCTATCCTCCTCTACCCCCTCTCACTCTCTCTTTTCCTCTCTCCCATTCCTGTTCATCACCCACCTCTCTGCTCCACCGCTCCTGCCGCCCAGGGAAGGGGGGGGGGGGGGGCTGACTCCCCCCAGACCCACTGCATCCAGTCCCTAAACCCCATCCCCACCTCAACCCCCATCTCCAGACACCCCACACGCCTACATTAATCCCATACTCCTTATTAAGGACCAGCCTCCATTTTCAGATCCCATCCCCCTCTCCCTATTGTGTGTAGAAAGCATGCTCTCATCATGCCTCTCTCCATCTCCCCTCCATCTCTCTCTCTCTCCCCCCCCCCCGGTAAACCCATGCCAGTTACCGGTAATGGAAAAATCTTCTCCTAACTATCTGAACTCGCGAATTCATTTGCGCGGCATAGTATTCTGTGATTTGGCACAATTCTCCTGCCACGTTCTTGCAGTTGCAACTGTAAATCTTGATGAATACTGCTTTTTTTATGGCTGAGACACAGCAGAAAAAAATGAGACATTTCAGAAATGGCTGCACACTCTTCAGTATACAATGTTAAATCTGTAAGCATGTAATTGCTTGTGGTAAAACTCATCACTTGGACGTGGGTTAAGGGCTGGCATCCCTTATGAGTGTGGGCTGGATATGGGCTGTCAGGTCGGATGTTTATGGCCGGGGGGCCGAGGCTTGACCACAGAAAACATCTATAAGTATCTTCCTTGCGGTGTCAATGGGCCCATTCAGTAAGACAAAGGGACAAAGAGACACGCTTCACACTGTTGATTAGACGAGGAGCCCTCCCACGTCGTCTCTGGGGACCGGAGGGCTAACGGATACCTTCTGCTCCTGGTCCTCTCCGTGGTACGTTCACGCACTCACGTGCGCAGACTGGCTTATTTATCAATGACACTACGGTGAGCCTTATGAAGACGGACACGGCCGCACGAGGGGACTGCGGCACTAAGCTGCCGTCACCACCCTCCCTCCCTCCCTCCGTCAGACACGGCGGGTTTATGAGACGTGTGGTACAACGCTAGCTGTGTGGGAGGCGAAATTCCGCGTCGCAATACGTACCGTCATCTGCTCGCGGCTTCCACGCTCCCTGTGGAAGACCGAAGACAGAGAAGGCAGACACTACTTTATTGATGCGAAAAGTTTGGCAGGGGATGATGGTTGTATTTGTTCTGGAAAATTATCAAACGTGTAGCTGAGTTTGTATTTAGACTGCCCCCATCAGCCCTGACAAAAATAGATACTTGATAAAAATACTTGCTTTATAAAAAGAACAACATAATATTTATTTCTGATCGATATTACTTTATTAGGCATGCTTATAAGCCTTGTTGTATATTACTGTCCACAAAATATTATTGTACACATTGCTACGTATATACATGCACATCACTAAAAATAACTAACAGATGCTTTGTGTACAGTATGTCCATAACAATTATTGCTTTCTGACCAGACAGTTAGCTCAAGAGTATGATTTATCCATAATTACAGGTGATTTTCAGCATATATAACCTGAATTTGTTCATAAAGCCAGTGAATTGCAGTTTTGGGGAACCTGACAGCCCAGAGGATGCTGAGAATGCAGTCATGTGGGTGAAGGGATGTGCTTGCTAAGATTGTAACCTTTTTTTCAAGCTCAGATGAGGAAAAACGCCTGTTACCACTGCAATAGCGCATTCCCAGGGTGGAGATCTGCAGCTCTCACCCGATAAGCTGACGAGCTGCCTGCCTGATACTGCAGCCAATGTAGCCAGGCATTGTGGGTAATCACTCCTTTGTGATGAATTATAGAATGATGGATCTTTCAAAGCTTGCAGAGGAGCATCAGAAATCTGTCTCCTGCACGGCGAATAACAGGGAGGGAGTGGAGCTCAACGATTGGCTCAGGCTAAGGGGGTCTTTATTCGTCAGTCCAAACGGCAATGGGCGGAGGAGTTCCCCACCCACACACTGGAACGCGTCCTTGTACGCCGGAGGTGGGAGAGAGTTAACGCAAAGCAAACATCTCAGAGGAGATACACAGAGCGTGCTGTAGCTCTTCGTCAGTGACTGCAGAGGGGTCTGTTTCCATTACTGCGTATGAGCTTCAGCCACTGCACTGTGCCCAGATGTCTGCTTAGCAACTGCGCTAAGCAACTCAATTCTGGCTCTGTGTGGATATACACAAGGTACGCACGAGGCCAAGAACGCCTTAATTGCCTGTTATTGAAATGGAAAAAATGTCAGAGGGCTCCTTCCTCAATGCTCTCATAGCGACGATGCTAAATGCTAAATGCTCTGTTCTGTGCCTTTGATTACACTGTTTACCTGAGCCTGTCTCAGCAGTGTCGGGCTGTGAATAAACAGTACTCCTCCACTCCTCTCCCCCGCACCGACTCCCCCACACAGCCCAGGGTTTGAGGATTCCTACATCTGCGGCATACTTAGGAGACAGCTGTGGAATCGTGGCTATCCTTTGCCACACTGTGAGCCTGTTTATTTCTTGTGAAGGCAGAAGTACAGGCATCTGCATCACGAAGCAGGATTCGTGAGTCATTTGGATATCAGCACTGAGCAAAACCCAGAACCCTCCTAAATCTGGAACAGGGACTGAAGTAAAAAGTGCTGTTTCAGGTTTGACTCAGTACAGTTTTTCTGCCTACACACAAATAAACCGGTAACAGCACTTTTTAACTGCAGTCCATGTTCCAGATTTGGCAGATTTTGGGGTTTTACTCATTGCTGTTATCCAGTTAACTGAGCAATCCTCCTTTGAGAAACAGCACCCTAATAAACCAGCTGCTCACCTGATTAACTGTTGCAGCTGCAGTTGATGCAGAGAGACCTTTGGAGGGTGTCGTCCAACTTTGATCCCACAGAGCCACAGGAACTTCTGTTGCTCAGCACTTCATTTCTCAATTACAGTAACTGATTACACAGATAACTCACCACACCAAGCTTCTCGGACCGAATTTGTAATTGATTGTAAGGTGAAAACGCCAGTAGACCCTGCAAACTCAGTGGACCAAGGTTGGGAACCCCTAGTGCAGCAGGCATCAAGTTATCTAGCAGCAGGCTGTAACGGATGCGCTGGTACTGTAACAGACCATCAAAGCACAACTGATTTAAGCCAATCAGCACCTCAGGGGCGAGCATGTTCGCCTGTCTGACGCCAAGCTCCCAGGATTCCAGAGGACGTCCTGAAGGTGAGAGGTGTGAGAGGAACGGACGCACTCGGGCCAGCCGTGACGATGATTCATGCGCAGCTCGATTTTCATGGGGAGAGCGAGGTGATTTATCCCCTGCTTCTCCCCTCCGCTCACACAGAGGGACGGGACATTATCAGCAGGTTTGGCCGCTTGTTCTGCTGAGCTGGGAAAACCGAGGGAGAGAGAGCAATATTGGCCTAATTTTCCTCCACTCTTACTGCTCTAAAACCCATCAGCCATTCAGGCAAGGTGGTCTTAGGGGGATTAGCACTGTCTGTCACGGGGAAGAGTTGAGTTTTTATTTCCTGAGAATGTGCAAGGTTTGCGTGGTTTGTACTCGATAATTTGACCGGTGGTATATTGCGTGTTGTCAGGTCCTTACACTGTATGAAGACCTAAACTCTACTGAGCTGCACCAAAATAAACGGATTGCAGACTTTTTCTTTGGCTCCTTTTGGGGTCACAAGTTACTCAGAAATTCTCATAGTTGTTCTGATCTCTCATTCCTTGTTGTGAAATAGGATACACATTACTCTAGCTTGCTGGATAATAGCTTTATTCATTGATGTATACTTTTACTACAGGTAGATTTGTCTTAAAGATTAACAGATAATGCTTTTCATCCAATGGGCAGTTTCCCCCTAATTACTGTGTACAGTTTGATCATGTTTACAGTTTATAGGCTTTTACAGTGAGTAATATGTTGTCTGCATTTCACAATTGTAATGCAGCATCATAGGAGCTGCATTTATTTTCATCCCCATGGCTGATACCCCATACGTCACTCGGATTCTCCCCCTCCTACACCTGCCAAAGGACAGGAGTGCATTTGTCTGCTATTGATTTTGTCTCAGGTATCTTACTGGCATAAAGGCACTTTTGGGGCTGAGTGGATTACAGGGGCTAATGGCAGTAGGTGTTTTTTTAGTGGTGGTGCAGCTGAAGTGTGAGAGCCAGGTTTGCTTTTGCTCTTCACTGTCCAGGGACACGAGAGGGTCACACTTTACAATAAGGTTCAGGAAATAGCATTAACTATTGTTGTTGTTAACATGAATAAAGGATTGACAAATAGATTACATTAATTAAGCATGAAATTACCCTTTCATTAGTTAATGCTCACGTATTTGTACATTAATATTTATACATTAGCAAACCATAGGTTTAACTTATAATTTGTTAACCATTAAGAAATACATTAACTTACTGTTATTGGCAATAACTAATGTAGTTGTTAATATGAATGAATGATGTACAAATACATTAACAGAGCTGTACAGATTAACTTCTCCGTAGTACTTATTTAACAACGACATTAGTTCATGCCAATTCATGGAACCTTACTGTAAACTGTGACCCATGAGAGAAATAGCTTTGTGCGTCACTACAAATAGCTGGCAGGTGGTTTGCCAAAAGGGTCAGGACCAGACACCAGGGTTGGTGTCATTATAGACTGCCCTCACTGACAGTGCTGTGAACTTATCTATAATGAGAAGGCTGGCTTGCCGTCTCCAGCTTTCATATCCGGCCTGTGATTGCCTTGCCTCCAGATACCTTCAAAGAAATGTCCACATACAGTACACTTATTTGACTGTACTGTGGCACAGAAATAAGTCATCCAGCACCCGTCTCTGCATAGTTTCTTATCTGGAGCTATAAAAAGTCTGTATGTATATTCTACTGTACACATCCTCATGTGCACACGCACCCGTACAGTATTCAGACATCATGTAATTTATACCAAAAATATGTCCATGACCATTTGACCTTTCAACATGTAACATGGCACTGCTGTGAGTGTGTAGGACATGGTTTTAGGTTCTTCCTAATGTCTGAGCCATTCAAAACTCATGTATCACACTGTCACATTTCCTGTATGCCTTTTAAAAGCTGAGGTGAGTTTTTACATGATACTGACGATTATACTGTAGGTACCACTGTGTAAAGCTGCTCTCTCTGAAATGAGACTCCTAAGCTGAAGTTCATACAGTTCATGAAGGTAAACTATGGTAGGGTCTCCTTTAGGGTTTCTATTTTTGCTGAGGGCAACAATCAACATGGTCTTTTTTCAGCCCCTGCTCTCAAATGTCCAAATAAACCCAAAGATTTTACTGTTTTAGTGCATAACAGGCTGTCCCGATGTCTCATGTTTTCCAAGACCTTCTAGAAAACAGATGGAGCAGCGGGGAAGGACCAGTCTGTTCAGGACAGAAGAACAGTCCTTGTCATGGTGTCATTTTTAGCCTGCGTGTAGCCTTTTTACAAACCTGCTGCTGTCCCTGTTTCAGTTACTAGCCTCACCAACTGGTTGGAAACACTTGGAAACTGCCATTTGGAAAAGTACAAAGCATGCAAAGCTGCTTGGCTGTGTTGTCACCATATAAGTCCACTTGCGCTGGACAACATTTAGTGTGAATTCAAACTGCTCATACCTGTACTTTTAGATTCCTAAAACAAGGCTATTTACCATTTGTGGTCAAGTGGTCATACATTGGCACCAACATGTGCCCTCTGTCATGCAGTTAGCATGTGTGCAATGCAGCAGATAAAATCTGGTTCCTATTCAGTCTCTAAATTATAGACATAAGTACTTATTGTCAGACCGCTGGCTCATGCTGAACTGTGTATGCTCACTACATTGTCGGTAAGAGTCGTTTTCAACAGTTTAACAATCCGATACAATCCACTGTGTCTGAATTCATACCTCCAATTGTTAAAACCCTATTTTGTTTTGTATCCATCTGTTATTGTTCTGTTTTTGGTTGAAATCTGTGGTTGAAGAGTATGTTGTTGGACTTGTGGTTAGTGTACTGTGAAATCTGGAACTCCTGATTGAAAACAGAATCAGGAATTGAACCGTAAGACTTCCATCTGTGTGCTCCTTGGGACTGCGTTTGGAACACTTGTAGTTGTTTTTGACAGGCAATTGATTCATTATTGTGTTTTCAATAAAACACGCTTGCAATACATATGCTGATAACATAGACTTGTGGCAGAAAATGGAAAGCTAATGAAAGCAATGTGTTAACGTTTAAATAAGCCCATTGATCCAAACAAAATTAAGGGTCAGTGCCATTGAATTTAGCCCAATGAATGTGATGATCATGGTAATCATTCGCCAAATGAGTAGAAACAATACAGTGCCATTTTCTGTGACTACAGGACCTTTGATAGGGTTGCAGAAACAAGGGTTGCAGATTCATTTTGTCTTGTTTTTGTGAGACAATGGGGTTGCTTGCATTGGTAGACGACAGATGGCCCAGCCAATCATCTGGCTTGAAGGAGCTTCCACCAAAACGAGTAAATTACGTGAAAGCTTTATTGATCGGGATAATCCTTAAGTCAGCCAGGTCATAACGGGTCAGCAAGATTTAAGGACAGAATGCAAGTCAGGGTAGAATTGGAAAAGGGCATTTAATTAAGAACTCAAGAATAGGTCTGGGGGAATGAATACATTATTATTAATTTCATTTTGCATAGTAGATTTCCCCAATTTTGGGCAACATAGGTTATGTGTTATCCATATGTATTTACTCACACACGTCAGATGAAGTGCCTTCATAAGAGTTTAACAGCATTCCTCCTTAGACTCCATTCTTCATCTCATTGAAACACTACCAGCAGCAGACTCTTACCAGTTTAAAGAAAAGTTAAAGAAAATGTTCAACATCTGAAATCAACTCAAAATCAAATGCTGTTGTAATTTATTTTGCAACATTATTTGAATGTAATATTGATCTGTAATGGAACAAATTATGCTACGGAAGCTCTTTTGTTCTGATCCTGAGCTTTTGGGCTGTTATTAGTGAATAAGCAGTATCGTCTTGTCAGCATTCAGATTTACTGGAGTGACATTGAATCTTTCTCTACTCACAACAACAAACAAACAACAAACTTCTAACAATGTTGAAAATGTGCCTGTGCAGATAGTCTGGCTCTCTACCTCAGACTTTATTTATATTCTGTGGAAAAGACTAATGTCTAATAAAAGACTAATGAGGTTGTCTGACCTTTTAAGCTTATTTCTGGCTTTCATTTCATATTTAATACATTTCAACTAAATAATAAGAATATTTAAGCAAAGTACTGAAGTCAACCAGTGGAGAAAACAACTTCTTGTTTTATTCATCACTTTTCTGGGAGGCACTGTTAGGCCGACAGCTGCCCCAGAGATATTTCCATTTTGGGAACCCCAGTGTTCATTGAAAAAGGATGACTATGACAATAAGGTTAAAAGTTGTAAGCTTTGAGCAAAGAAAATCTCATCTGAGAGTAATGGCAAAACAAAAATTCAATTTTAATGCAAAACGACCGCCAACATTAATCCTGCAGCAGAAATGGAAGTCTTTAAATGCTTCAGTAATGAGCTTGTGTGGCCTTTTGCCAGCATTAAGTCCCCGGAAATTAATGTGAGAATCTGTAAACAATTTAATAAGTTGGGGTGGAATCCATGGTCAGGAGAACTTTTGAAGGCACAGCTACCCAGGGATAATAATCTGTCATATAACCAAACATTAAGCCATGTAGGGTTCTGGAGCTTTTAGTTGCTAGACATTTAATTAGGGTGCTACAGACACTGCAGTATTTTGACATTTTCTTTTACTTTTTCCATTCTGTCTCATTATATCATAGTTCACATTTTCACATAAGTACAGCAGCATTATGGCTTTTCTGATATGTTGTGTAAAATATGATTTATGTGCATGTACACATAGTAATCACTTTATTAAGTAGACTTGGACACCAGTTGGTTAAGGCAAATATATATATATTTTAAAGATATTTTTTAGGCCTTTTTCAGCTCTATTGGACAGCATATAGAGACAGGTAGAATGGGGGCGAGAGAGAGGGAAAGACATGCAACAAATTGTCAGATGGTCGGATTCGAACCGTTGACGTCGCGGCTCGCAATGAGCATGCGGTCAGTGCTCTGCAGGCTGCACCACCGAGACACCCCATTAAGGCAAATATTTAATCAGCCAATCATGTGGCAGCAACTAAATGCATAAATGCATGCAGACATGGTCAAGAGGTTCAGCTGTTTTTCAGACCAAATGTCAGAATTGGGAAGAAATATGATCGAAGAGATTTTGACCGTGGACTGATTGTTGGTGCCAGACTGCTGATCTCCTGGGATTTGGCGCAAAACAGTCTCTAGAGTTTGCAGAGAATGGTGCGAAAGACAAAAAACATCCAGTGAGCAGCAGTTCTGTGGGCAGAAATGCATTATTAGTGAGAAGAGAATGGCCAAACTGGTTAAGGCTGACAGGAAGGTGACAGTAACTCAAATAACCACACATTACAACAGTGGTATGAGGATAGGCTACAGCAGCAGAAGACTAAATAAATCTAAAAAGTAAGTAGCTAATAAATAGCTAATAAAGGCTCACTGAGTGTATATGCATATTATACATTTAATTAAACTTGATCCTCAAGCTTATTGCTTTGCGATAAAGGGTGGCTCAGAGTGACATTCATGATTGCGCTTCTTTTGTTGTAACACAGAGGCCAGTTTGATCCTCTGAGATTATACCTAGGCTCGCATCCGTAATGCATGCGCTTGTGTGCTCCAGATATAAAGTAGCGAAATAAACGCACACTATAATTTTCATAGCAATTATATGAAAGAAGAAAAGAACATCAGACACCTAGGATCCACGATTTTATTACCAACATTCCGACTTCAAGTCTTTAGCTGTGTGCTCCAGATAAGCAACAGTAGCAGAAGAAGAATATACAAATAAGGTAGTTTCTGTCTGCAATATTCGTTGCCCTTCCCTGCAGTCAAAACCTTGGTGGAATTCTCAGCGGACGGGCTTATTTGTGGCTCCTCATCCTGCCCTGTCAGCAGCCATTACGGTCTAGGGAGACGGAAGGGTATCGATGCTGGCTATAGATGGGGCTCACGCTGTTCAGCAGATGTGGGCTCTGGAGACAGCCCAATTCAGCCGCACCTGGACCCCAACCCCCCGTTCCACAAAGCGCTCATTTAATGGGGGAATAAAATCCCATTTGCATCTGGCAACCCAGAGCACATCCAATCCCAGTTGTGGGAAAATATTGATTAAAATGTCAATATTTCATTACATATTACATGTTTTCACAATTTGTTTGTCGTATGAAACGTGATGATCGTTAATCAAGTTTTAAAATGCCATCGCGTGGATTTATTTTGCCTTCAAAAGTCTGATATTCCCCATTCACTTTCATGGGAGCTGCACAGGCTTACTTCCAGGGCTTCACAAGCATACGCTGGCTAAAGACGTGCTGGCCTGTCTAGTTAAATATGCATGTCTATGGGGGGGAAAGCCATGGTCTGTATCTCTGTGAACACACAGCCGAGAGAATACTGCGAGACAGGAGCACAGCGGCAGTTTGTTGAGGCTAGCAAACAAAGCGGTGCTGGGTCTGAATGCAATGCTGATAATTGCATGCCTTCAGAGCAGCGAGAAAACAGTACTCAGCTCTTGATTTGGCTGTCAGACCCCCTTCATTATAGTGAACTAAATGGTTTACAATGATGCATCTTCATTCATTCAAAGGGTGGGCTCAGTTTATCCGTTAGGCTTTGTTTAGACAGCCGACCCTAATGCTCAAATTGGATTTGCTTTTCAAATCCGGGTGACTGTCCACACAATAACTTCATGAGGGGCCAGTCTGGATTCATGTGCTTCGACAAGCTACATGAAATGACAACATCAGTCAATACTGTATCTCCTGACTAGTAAGACACAGGTTTCATGGCTAGGTATTGGATATGAATCAGAACATTTACTATTATTAGCAGCTTAGAGTTTTTTTTAAATCAGATATGTATCAAATATATTGAAAGTATTGGATTTGCATCAGTAAAATGCTGCTGGTCTTAACAAAGCCTTAGATTGCTCTTTGTTATATTAGTGGAAAAATGCAACAAAGGATATTTCGCCATGTAGCCATATTGCTTTTCACTATATGGGTATAAGGTAGAGCTGTTCGACTAGAGGAACATGTTGTCTTCACACAGTGAGACTCCTGGTTTCTAAAAACTACAGCTGTGAAAATGACTCAAGATGGCTGTGATGCAGTTTCCAGCATTGAAGCTGGTGAAGTGATGAGGTTATATTTTCATCAGATACCTGTAGATGAGGGAATGACACCAAGACCCTGTTGACAGTAGTTATAGGAGCAATGATATAAGAAGAGGTAATAATTATCACGGAAGCGGTATGAGAAATACTATTGTGTATTCCTCATCTTTGTTTCAAATCCCACTGACTACCCCCTCCTGCCCTCATCTAAATGAGAAGGTCCCCCAAACTAATTTGCAGTCCTGGCTTTGAACAGCGTGTGACAGCAGTCAGAGGCAGCACTGGGGGCTCAGGAGAGCTCTCTCGCTCTCTGTTCTGTTCCAGAAGCCCCATCTGCATTGTGGAGGGATGGGAGGGGGTGTAGTGGAGGGGGATCGTCCGGAGTTCCGCACAGCACTGATGAAAACAGTCCCATTTTACTTTACACCTCAAACTCACTTATGCTCTCTGACAACTCTGATGCTTGCGAGGGTGGGTGAAAACTTCATTTTTAGCAAATGCAATATGAATTAGCTTTATTGTTTTATGGGGATACATGCTGAAATTGACTTGGTATTTTTCCTTTTGTACTCGCCCAAATCCTCGGCAGGTAAATCTGATATTGGGAGATGACTCATTACGGTTTTATTCATTATTTTTTTGAGAAAGGCATGAATCATACTGTAGATGTACTCACTGATGCAGTAGTATGTAAAAAAAAATCCAATACCTTGACTGTATCTGTAGTTTTCCAGAGTGATCTGCTGTGGTCTTACTACGACATTATCTGTGTCTGAAAGCAAACACCCCCCGTGTTCAGACTGTATCGCGTATCTATTACTGCGGGAAATTGAACACACCATTTTTAGTGAATGTGTTTTAAAATGGCATTCTATCGCCTATACTGCCACGTTAAGACGGAAACAACGGCATGATTGGCTGGCAGGAAGGGGCTAGAACAGAGGCATGAGCCAATCACATGCACTGTGTGACCCATGCATGCACGCAGGGGGAATATTCGCGTGCTGCTCCACTTTAGCATCAGAGGCTGCGGCGGCTAACAACATGGGAGAGGAAATACCAGGGTTTATATGCACCGTGCATCAGACTACAGTGCCACAGAATGGAAAGGCCTGGTGACACTGTTGTTAATTTCTCTCCACTAGGGCCTGATGTGAGACCACTGATTTGACTTCACCCCCCTCCTTTGCCTTCCTTACAGGCTCACTTCCCCATTTCTCTGTGCTCAGCAGTCCTGTGGGTTCCACTGCACACCAGACACACTCTGTGCCCTGTAAATGCGCAGGCTGTCCCAGCAGAGAACTGAACCACATCAAGAACATAAAAGCTTAAAATAATAGGCAATGATAATACTGTGGGTCATACCATAAAACACCGCACTATTTTTTCTCTCTCTTACCCACGACATCACCCTGGCAGTTAAAATGAATACAGCATAGGGAATCACAACAAATTGATTTTAATGATTGACTAAAGACTTGCAGCCATTTTAAAAACCAAAAACCTTGGTAGAGTACAGTGAGAAAGTAAAACAGAGAGTTGGTCTGTTTTGTCTATTGTTGCAGTCTGTGTGTTAGAGAGTCAGCAGAGAGAAAGATGGCCAAGGTTCAGTGCATCGGTTCTCCACTGAAGCCAAGCAATTGATTGGCTGAATTAATGACCCTCTGCCCCACACAGCAGTCCTCACGGGGAGTTATTTTGAAACCAAAATGGTGCATATTTCAAATGACGAAGCCCACAGGGCAGCTGAACCGCCAGCGCAACATACAGCCACGAGGGGAACAACAGCAAAAAGACCAGCTCCGGTCTAATCCGGGGCAAGTGCAACATACAGTACGCTCCCTAGCTAGCTCGAAAACAAAAACAAACACAGAAGACCCAGAAGAAGACATAGGTCCGGTAGGTTCAGTGAGAATTCCCTTTAAAAGGCAGGTTGGCTGGTACTGACGGCCTCAGTCACGGCCGGCGTACAGTGCACACAGCAGATGGGGCCGGGGGAGCAGGGATTGACCGGCAGCCATCGCTCCCAGATTGTGGAGGGTCGCTCCCACCCGCCCGCCCACATGCTTGCTCAGCTCTCTCCGGCCATGTGGAAAATGAGTTTGGCTGAGGCCCGTGCCGTTATTTCACATGTACGGTTCAATCTGTTCATGGCTAATATGCTGAACTGCTCACCGGGGGGGATGTGCACTGGAAATTTTAAGTAGATATATTGACTTGATTGAGTGGGTTTTTTTTAATATTCAATTTCCGTGTTTGATTTATGTGAGGATTGTCCCGGTCCAGGATGTAAGATGCTTTATCTCATATTAAAAAATCACCAGGTCAGCAATTATGTTCTTGTATGCTCTACTGCTGAGAAGGGTATGTGTGTGTGTGTGTGTGTGTGTGTGTGTGTGTGTGTGTGTGGCTGTGTGTGGTTGTGTGTTCTCTTTAACCAAGAAAAACATGGACTGGCAGCCAAGGGAAGTGTGTGAAAGCATACAGACTATACAGAACATGCTTATGTTTTTTGAAGCCTTTCCGTGTTTTTCAAACATTTTTCTGACACCCAATTAGTCTTTTTCCTAATTTAGAATGCCTGATACAGTACATACCATGTCCATCACTGTGAAATTCTGCAACATAAGTACTGGAGAGTGCAGGGCAGACAAGTGTGCATTCTCCGAAATGCATTCTGCCAGCTGGCATACTTTATCACTCCACAGTCCGCCAGTTACACTGGGCTGTCATCGCGTCAGAGAAATACCCTTCTCGCAGCAGACAGCCAGCACGTGCTCGACCGGCCAGAGGAGTCGCTCTTGCTTGGCGAATCGGGCACAACCCTGTGACTGAAACGCACCCTCCCTGGGCCAATTACTACGCTGCCCTGGGAGGCGCTGGCCACGAGGCGCAATGGGATGGGGACGATTCACTTCCAGGTAATAGGTCACGTAACTAAAAACCAGTGCTAATGCAAGATACAGTATATATAGTACAC
The DNA here is from genome assembly GCF_963514075.1 of Conger conger. Lineage (NCBI taxonomy): Eukaryota > Metazoa > Chordata > Actinopteri > Anguilliformes > Congridae > Conger > Conger conger. The sequence continues at coordinate 14,773,304 of NC_083761.1, read as the reverse complement.
AGAGGCACTCCTACTGTGACCACATCTGTTTTTGATCCATCATTTCCAGTCTGTTTTCTTTTAAACTTTATGACTTAATGACTGCGGCAAGAGCTACTGTTGACCTCAGTGTCAATTGGTTCCTCTGATAGGTATTGAGTTTCCATCCAAAGTTGTCAATTTATTGATGGCAATACACATCCCCTTGGTCACAACATGTCAGTAGAAGTTATCTGAAATATCTGCAGAGAGTTAACATGCTATATAATATAGTGTATAATATGTTATGTCAATATTATTAGTTTGTAAAACTGTATATTTAAAATCTGTAACATGTGATGTTTATTTTTGACATAATTAAGTAATTAAGACAAATTTTGTAATTTGTATAAATTATTTGAAAGAGATTTGAAAAGGATGCCTATAAACTATACTTTACTATACTATACTATATTTATTTTTATTTCATAGTGCGCAATGGTACCCTATTTTCACTTAAATATTATACAGATATGGAGCTACTTTGAACTTTTGGATAATCTTTTATTCTATGTACAATGAATTTCATAATTATTTATTATTGTTCAGTGTAGCTGACATCAAGACCCCGGTCTAATATTTTAGAAAATGTTCATGACTGATGCTACTCTAGATCCGAGGCACAAAGATGAGATGTCTGAGACTGGATTCTAGAATCCAGTGCTCCATTTTCATGCCCTGCATCCTCTGTGCTCAAGGGTTCCATTGCTATGGTTACGCCGCACTTCTGAAAAGATCAGAAAGCCAGTGATCCACCCCGCTAACATGCCCGGCTGCATCTTTGGATCATCCCGCGCTCTTTGAAGAAAACATTTTGTCATCTCTAATGCAAATCCAAGATATTCCAGTCATATTCTTCATCCCTGTGACAGCTGTTGTTCATTTAAAACCGTGCTGAATATTGAACATCATAGTGAAAAATGTGATGACTTATTAACAGTGCTACATAAAACAGGAGGTTGAGAATTTCAATTTACAGTTCATCTGAAAATCAAGTTGCTCTCTGTGCACACTTGGAGACAATAATAATGTAATTACAACTAGATTTAAGATGCTTTTTATAAAAATGATAAACAATGATACACAACTGTGATACTGTTCACAGCAAAATGTGGTGTATGTCAATGCTGATACTTACTCTTACATTATGGCCAGACGGGACTCACATAAGCTCTCTTAGAGGTGAATTAACACTAGACACTGCGTGCATGGGACAAGGGAATCTAAATTCATTGTAACTTTTAGTTAACTCCATGTTAGTGGTCCTTGGTTATCGATTAGCATATACGTAGTTAATTTGTTCTATTTCTTTAGTGAAGTTACATATCAGTCCTGGCCAAGTGTAATGTAGGCATGCCATTGCCAAAGCTAACTGGTTAGCAAGCGATCCAATTCGAATATTTTAATTTCAATAAACTCCTCAGAGGAATAATATGCCATACAAGAATCCAATAAGAATCGTTCAGAGTCCCACCATTCAATTATGTTTGGTTTTGAGTTGATAGTTACATTATTTGTTATGGAGCCCATAATACTGTACAAAACAAAACAGTGAATACTCCACTGTGTGTCCTCCTTCATTATGTTCCATTATAATCTCAGAAGTGCTCAATTTCTCCCACAGTTACATGTCATGAGGCATGACAGACAGAAAATGAAAAATGTATCAGATCATGATGAATGACAACAACCATTAGGAGTGACGCTAGTAAGAGTTCCGAAGGGACCATCACAAAATTTTGTGAAGCAAGGATTTTACATGGCATCTATCGATTGTCTCAAGGCATTTTCACATTGCTGTTTTATTTTGTGTAACTGTAATAGCTTACACTTTCTTTACATGTAGACTTGCCATGATGTGTATAGTTATTGATCACTTCACTATTAGCAAGAGGTGTACAGCCAGTGAACAGCCTAAAACAATTCAGAGCAAATCCTACCGTTCACTTGAGAATGGGCAAGGGGGTCCCCATGTGTAAGAATATTTAAAATGCGTGAAAAAAGGCTCCTTGATGAACAGGTTCAGTTTAGTATTAATTTGCAGGTTTGACTGCTGTACATACACCATGGGAAATTAAAGCAGAGATGAGTACTATAAGGGTTTGCCCATGTACAGTGCAAGCATATGGCGACACGACTCGATTACGGTCAGCCGGTAACGGGGGGAACCTGAAACCAGTCCCAATGTCAGAGTGAGTTACTGTACCGCATCGATCAGATGAATCAGGGCGGGTGACCGAGCGAAATACGCTATCAGTGCCGCCGGCGGGGGTGCGACTGGGCAGAGCAGGGCCGGCGGTGCGAACCCGCGGAGAACACCGCGGCGCGGCTAACACCAGGGGAAATGCGCCCAAATCCGCCTAAGCTGTGCCAGTTGCTTTTGCGCGTGGCGCCCCTGCCATGGCTGATTTGTTCCTAATAGCAGCGGGGGCCTGACAGAGCCCGGCTGGCTCCGGACCGCATTGTGGAGAAAAGAGCTGATAAGCAGGATGACAATGAGCCTCGCGCAGCACAGATTCCAGGGCTGGGAGGCCGGGCAGGGCCCTGTGCAGAGCGCATAGCGTCTGATTCCACTGCTATTTCGGGTTCCCCTCTGCATATCATGATTACCAGCACTCCTGAGTGACTAGTGCCGACAAATATGGTGAGTTGGGGAGTGGTCCTGAGCCGGGCACTGCTGGGAACGGACTGGGGCGGCGGCAGCATTAGCTCTGGTGGGGTAATTTTACAGGGGGACTGCGTTTATTTTGCATGGGGTAGCAGAGAGGGTCCTGTTCTTTTGAGAGAGACGCATTAGCACCGGAACTCATATTTACTTTCCCCCACCCCGGGCAGGTATTTTTAGTCCTGACATAATGTCCCTCTCCACTTCCCAATCCCAGCGCTAGCTAATTGAATACTCGGGTTTCACTCTTGACTGCAGGGAAAATGGCAGTGGAGGAGGGAGCAGAGTTCCCAGCTCCAGTAAGTGGCTCTTTAAAATCCTTTTTGCTTTTACGCTCGGAATCGCTGGCTAATTTGCCTGAATGGGACTGTGAGGCTGTTTGTGGTTGTACATTGACTTGTTTGTAGAGGTGAGTTGATGGAGAATTCCGGATAACAGGAGCGTGGTCGGTTGTTTACGGGGACACGGGCGTAACATGACTGCATTGCACTGGTGCATTGTCTGAATAGAGGGGGAAGGCATATCAGCTGACTGGGGAGATCTGGAAGGGCGAATGCTTTAGATGGATTATCAATGCTCAATGCTTGTTTCTTAGTACAAATTGGGTACAAACAGCTTAAGATGGTTCCACGCTCTTTCTCAGAAGCTGCTTGACCTTGGATGCGACATAGCGGTGGGAATGGGGTTGGTTAAGGAAATATCCTTGTGATAGGAAAGTACCTTCAATGGGAGGAACATGGGGTTGAATTTGAGTGGTGGGGGACGGCAGGAGATCAGGAAAGGAGAGAACGGGGCTCAGCAGGTGTAAAGGAGTTCTCCTCCCCACCCGGCTCTCCATAGCAAACAGACCATGGGCTGACCTTGAGAGAACACCCACTTGGGGAACGTTATTTACCATAACCACTGATGCTTGACATGTGCAACTGATGTTAGCAGATGAATTCTCTTTCTGAATCTGAATGTGTTTTCGCGCGATCTCAAAATGTGCTGTGCTTTCATGTTGTAGACAAAAGCACCGTGTGGGGTTTTCCATGTGTCTAGTTCATCTTTGATACACCATTCCCCTGGTTGTATATTTTCCTAAAACATATCCTCTTGAAAGCATAACTTCTGTAACTTGTTTTTGTTTCATGAAGAATTCTTTAAAAAAAAAATCCTTTGTCTATTTGGTTGGTAAACTACAGCTGTTTTATTTGACAAACCCTCCCCTGAGAATCTTATAGAATACCTGGCTGTTTACAGTATTCGTATGTATGAAAAAATGAATCCTGAAATCTTTGGTCCAAACCAGCCAATTACAAAAGAGGGACACGATTTTGTAGTCCCTTTTTAAAGAGCTGTTCACTTTTTGAGTGGCAGGTTATTTAATCCTCGCTAAAGTTCTTGAAGTGTAATCTAAATGGTATCTCTACTTTAGCCTACTTAGTGGAAATTGAGACAAGCCCTATCCTTTACTTTAAATTAAAATGTGTCTTTGACCTGGGATCGGTTAAAGAAAGCCATATGGCTTTCAGGAGTCCAACAATAAGGCTTCCTGTTAAACAGGTCTGTGCTAAGGCTCCTCAGGATCTCCAGTGTCAGGTTACCGAGGTGCAAGAAATCATCCAATGAATAGCAGAGTTGGATGTCCTCAGCCAATAACCAAGCCATGTGGTGAGAACACCAACACCGACGACGAACGTCTGCAGATTTCTGCCCAGATGTGGTCATGCGTTCAGTCACGGCTGTGCCGATAGCTTTGACCGGCCCTGCCCTGTGTGTGCAAATTTGTTATCTGAGCGTTCTCCTGCTGTGTGTTATCTGAGCGTTCTCATGCTGCGTGGATTAAAAGGCTAGTGGTGTGATGCGCTGTGTCAATCAACGCCTTTTCTCCGAAGGCTTAACGCGCGCCCCCCAACGTTTTTCTCTCCAGCCGTAGGCATTGTGACCCCGCACAATGGGTGGTAATCCTCTGGCCCGGTTTTTGGCTCTGCAGCACTCTCCTGCTGGTAAAGACCGGGTCGGAAGTTTAGAGGGAGGCGTGCGACTGTGTGCACCGCCCCGGGACACGATAACGAAATGGCGTTTCCTGAAGTGTTGTGTGACTGACGTATCTACAGTGATAGCCGCAATAGACATGGACACTTGTGTTCCTGGGTGTGTGGGTCTGTGCGCAAAGAAGCTGTGATAAGGACCAAATTCAAAGTCCATCCAAAAATTGCATAGCAGCCTCTTTTTTCAAGTCAGCATAGAGAGAAACATTTACCCAGTGTGCACTGGGGGCCTCATATCTCCAGAAAACAAGTGAATGTCTTGTAAATAGCAGCTGGTGCCCCAAATATCATCAGTGTATTAGGACCATATGGGAAATAAACAGAACTCTCATCATATTTAGTCATAGAACAGGCCAGTGGTCATTTTTTAGTGGAACTGAGATAACCTGGTTTACACCACTTGCTTCACACTGTCGCCTCTCCAGGGACACACTCACTGTAAACAATGACAAACACAGAGAGTGGGCAAGCGAACTCTGAGTCACCGGTGTTACTGTTAATTCCAGCCATTTGCCAAATCCACTCTACTCTCTTTGGGAAAAAATGAATGCGGAAATGGTGGTATAGGCCAGGGATCATCAAATGACAGTCCTTGAGGGCCAATAACTGCTGGTTTTCCACCCTCCCATCACCTGGGAGTCAATTTTGGAGACAGTCTGGCCAATCAGGAGCAGTAATTGCTAAGTTAAGAAACGAAAACCAGGGAGAAAAAAATACCATGGATGGATTTGGATTCAAGGGCCAGATTTGATGATCCCTGGTATATATATGTTTTTTGAACCCTCTTGCCTTCTTTAATATACAGTTAATTAACTACTGTTTCATCCTGGGTTAGACCCATTCAGCCCGGTCTGAGAGGCAGTGCTTTAGCAGGATGCGAGTGAAATATAAAGTGCTGGTATTTTATGTCATTAGGATGCACACCTAAATGGCTTTAGCCACTCTACAGAGGACTCATTTTGAGAGCCCTTTGTGTGTCTGTGTCTGTGTGTCTGAGTGTGTATATCTGTGTGTGCACTCCCTGTGGGGTAGAGATGAGCACTTTGTTCTGTGGTGTGACTCGGTAAGCTCCGTCCCCTGGCAGTAGTTTCAGGATAATGCTGATGGCGGTGGAGATAAATGTGACAGTGTGCCTGTGGCTGGACTCAGGATTTGAACAAAGCCTCGGTCTGTATATTATACACACACACACGTATCAGGGGCTGGGGGGAGCGCCTTAGCCTGCAATGCTGCTGAGCATCGGATGAGTGGATGCTTTCTGTTACACACTGTACTGGCTTCCATATAGCTCTGAAAACCATGTACAGTAACAAACAAAACCACTTTTAATGAATCGGTCCAAATTAAGAACCTTGCACTGTCCAGAAAAAGACGCCAGTTTATCATTCGACAGACTTGGTATGTGAAATAGGAACCGGACATTAGGTTTTGGGCACTTGGGAGGGTGGAACACAGGGGCTGCCGCAGAACTACACTATCCACACTGGTTCCAGGCAGATGTTAGCGCCCCCATGGCAGTTTAGCATGAGAATGGCCCCAGGTGGGACTCGGTAATGGAGAGCGTGGGTAAGAGGTGAGGAGCAGAGGTCGAATCTCTATTCATTGTACAAGTGGGGGACTGGGACTCCTCACACATGCTGTACTGGAAAAATGTGACAATAAATTCGCTTTGTGCTGTAGAACAGGGGACTATGTTCTTTAAGAGGATGACACAGGGACCTTGCGTTATCGGTTTGTTGATTGGTTAAGTGATGCCATCCCGAGCTGTGAATTGTAATTTTTTGCCGTAGATCAGTGTGCAGAAACGATGGCATTTTAAATACATGGAATGTATTTAAGGTGGGCTGGCAGTGGGTGCGTGTGTGTCTGTGAAGACCATCTCATTCCCCCAGATGTCCCATCAGACTGCAGATTTACCTATCTCTGTGCCACCACTGTAAAAGCACGGAACAGACGGACAGGCGACCCGTCTCTCCGTGATGTAAGAGCCCCCCTGCAGCAGCAGGTTATTTCGGTCAGGTCCAGATGCCAGGCTCCTGCAGTCGAGGGAGAGCGAGAGTGCGTTTGCGCCCCGTCGTCTGCGTGCTCGTGTGTGCGCTCGTGTGTCCGTGTGCAGTGGCCACGGGCGTGTCAGAGATCGACGCTAGAGCACTGCAGCACCGCCAGCGCCCGTACCCCCCCCATCAGCCCCCCCCCCGGACTCGCCACTCCCTCTGACTCCACCGACAGAGCCACACGCCTAGCCCGAGGACTTCAGGCACGACCACGCCTTCCCACTCCGGGTTACTCATTTCAGTGTCTCAGTCTGATCTGAAACCGCATTACAGCGCAGTATATCTGATCTGCTTTCTGTTTTTAAAATTTTGTATGCGTTCCTTTTCGACGCCGGTACATAACATGCCCCTGTTTCTTGGTGACAAATCTGTTCCATACTGCAGTAGAAGTCTTTTATGGCTTTTTTTCAATTCCTGTAGGAAACAGCTCTGCTAGTTTTTGAGTGTGTGTCACTGTGAGCTTTCCTGCAACAGATTTCTTGAAAATGCCTACAGTATTGCTGGGTATGGGAAGAGATTTAATTGAATATTTAATCTCAGACTTTGTATAATTTTACATATTAATCAAACACTAATTTATGAGAGGTCTGGAGATTATGACATTCAATTTCCTAAAATTTAAATTTCAGCATTAGTGTCAGTTAGTCTCTTGGGCTCAATCCACGAGCTCCGTGTTAATGTCCTTTCCTTCCACCTATTTTAATTTTTGACGTTAAATCCTATTTTTTCCATGGAAATGATTTTTCTCTGCCCTAATTGAATGGCTATGCATAAGGCCCGGCCAGGATGCAGTGAACAGTTTTGGGCTGGCTGTCGATGTATGTTAATGTAAGCGTCTCGGGGGTCAGGGGTCACCTGTGTCCAATCCGAGCAGTCCTGCCGTGACCCTGCAGGTGCTCTGGCAGTCACAGGGGTGCAGATGAATTTGGGGCATTGCATTGTGCATTCATTACTTTACCCTAGGCTGCAGGTCTCAGTGAGCACATTCCTGACATTCAGCGAATCACGGCTCTGGAGAGCAGCGATTGACAGCCTTCCACTCTGATGAAGGACACACCTTCAGGGCTTCTTCCCCGTTATGTAACTCCAAACAGCTGTTGTTTGGCGCAGGGACTGCAGGCGCTCGGTTGACTGTGTGCACACGGTTACGTTCCCATGTATGTACTGTAATGGGGGCTTGGGGGGGGGGGGCACCAAAAACATTTCATGGTTCTGTTTTTCCCAATTGGGGTTTCGCACATGGCCATTTGTACACAGACTTTGTCCCCTTTCCGATTTGTTATACTGTATTTGCAGTGGTGACTTCAAGAGGACAAATCAATGTGCATATGTTCAGTACGAGGCTTAAATGACACAGACATTAACTTGGAATGAATATGACAAGTTCTGCATTGCTGTTGACTATGTCAACTTAAATATTATTTCACATGACAGAATACCACTGCATGTTTGAGAGTCATCATTCTTGAGAATTGGTCTTAATTCACTTAAGCTCTGGAAGGCTGAAGAGGGAGGGTAAGCCAATGGTGTGGTCTAGATAATGAAATTATAGTCTGAATTAGCCAGTGAGTTGCTGGAGAAGGGCCAGTAAGCTACCCCTCCAAATAGAAAGGGCAAGGTTATCCAGTGAATCAAGACAAAAGGACTAAAATAGCTGAGGCCCACCGTGTCTGACTCTCAGCTGCAGCGCCTGTCAATTAGAGAGACACTCTAGGAAAAACAAAGCTGGCTGTCAAGCCTCAGACACGGGTAACAGCGGAGCGGTTGAGCAGAGAAGTGACATTAAAAATGTAAATTTGCATCCAAGAGAAGATAAATTAAAAATACAGAGTTCTGTAGTTCCTTTCAGCGATATTCTGCACTATTGATTCCCCGGGGAGGTTGTTCTCTCTCAGTACTGCCGGCTGAAATTCTGCCGGTCGCCTGATTTGTTGAAGTGAACTTGTCGTCGGTTGGCTGCACTGCAGTCCTGAGCCCGAGGAAAATGAATCTTCCCTGGAACAGTAGCCGGTGATGCTAGCCGGGGTGAGGCTGATGCTGGCTAATGCCGTGGAATTCCCCCCTGGAGCCGGGAGAGAGGGCTCCACCTCCCCTGTGGCCCGTCCTCCAATCCCTGCTGACATTTTCAAATCCTCCAGTACATTTAACTTCATTATCAGCCGGAATCCCGCATCTGCCTCCCTGCCTTTACGGCGTGTATTCAGAAGCCATTTACACAAACAAGCAGGCAGAGAAGAGGCCTTAGTGCTTCATCCCACAAGCTTAAAATGAATCCCTTGTTGTTTTTTTTAAAGACGTATGTAATGTTATACTGTATATAATGATGGAAAGGGGCTAGTGGTGGTTCAAGCCAAGGTGTAGCCACGATAAGATCCTCAGCAGGGCCCTTAACCCCGCATTGTTCTGGGGGGGATTGTCCCCTGCTTAGTCAAATCAACTGTAAGTTGCTTTGCTAAATAAGAAATTATTATTATTATTATCATAAAAGGAGCAAGAATTTCAGGTCCAAGCGTAGAGCCAGACTGTTGTGGCGTGTGTGGGGGAGAGATTAGCATCAGAACAGTATGAGCTCCTCTGTCCACACCTTTAACCACTCACATTCCATTCTCATCTGGTATCCCCCTTAATATCCCAACCTCCGTATTCAACCTGAGCACTGACTGATCAGTTTGGGCAAATGTTACTAGGCTACTTTTAAAATTCCTTGCAACAAAACAATGTTTGCCAATCAGCAGTCCCCTGTAGTCATGGTGATTATATAGGTAAACTAACTCCAGTGTGAATGTTAGTTTCAGCCACAGAGTGATTCTTTTGTCATGTGTCCAAGCAAAAATTCCATCAACGCTCAATTTAATTTACCATACATGAGAAAGCAGCTGAGCGATTAGGAGAGAATGGCAATAAGCACATCAGTATGTACTGGATATTTCTAATCTCCCGGCATCAGCCTCTGCGACTTGATGGCTACAGAGCAGAGGCTGTAGTTTGAAGTCTCTAAAGGCACATACTACGTACTGTCTGACATTGTCTGGATTCCTCTTCCCCAGCTCTGTTGTTGGGGAGAAGGAGTAGCTATGAATCTCAAGGTTGGCAGGTCTGCGTGACACTGCAGGCTTTTGGTGGAGAGTGAAAATGTGTGCTTTGGTGGAGTGACCTGACTGGGCCTTTTGTCTTGCAGTCTGACAGCAATGCCAGCTACCTGAGGGCAGCACGAGCCGGGAATTTGGAGAAGGCCCTCGACTACCTGAAGACAGGGGTCGACATCAACATCTGCAACCAGGTCAGCTGACCTTCCCGCCACTGCGCTTAGACACACTGCTGTCCTGAAGCGCACACAAAAACACACAGCAAACAGTTTCTGCCAGAAATGGATTTTAAGTTATGTATTCAGATTGTGGCCTTTCTTTTTTATTATTTGGTACGTATGAGAAAACTTTTCACTGTGGCTGTGTGCCAGCACAGCTTTTGGGATGACTGTATGATCTATTCTGGAAGGCTGCCTAACTGGTTTAGTAAAAAAATCACCCATGCAAGCTGGGATGTTTTAGAGTGATGTTATGCAGAGACACTGAGATGTACATCAGATAAACTAAACACCGATGCAAAACATCATAGACTTGATAAGAACCAAATATAAAGATAAGAACTCAACAGAAAATAATTCCACATTATAAACACCAGGCTTATAATGCTGCTTAACTGGTTTAGTAAACAAATCGCCCACGCAAGCTGGGATGTTTTAGAATATTTCCACATTATAAGCACCAACACCCAAGTTAACAATTACTCTATGTCTCTCTTGTGCTGTAAACTGATATCTCCATTGTCATTCATCCCATTATACAGTAACTTGGCACACCATGTTATTTTTCACCTGATCATCACCATCAGGTCACAACTACTATTTCCAAGCAAATGGATGCTAATGCTAGTGGTGCTAGCTCAGAATCTTTACTGCTGGTTTGAACCTCTGTGTGTGCGCACCGTAGAATTTTCCTCCTCCTCTCTCCGCAGAATGGGCTGAACGCTCTGCATCTGGCCTCGAAAGAGGGCCACGTGGAGGTAGTCATCGAGCTCATAAAGCTGGGGGCCAACGTGGACGCGGCGACCAAGGTGAGCCCCCCCCCTTCCTCCTTAACCGGAGCGGCTCCGAGCTCCGTAGGGGCGCGGCGAGAGAAACCCAATTCCTCAGGGGGCGGGCCCTGCCAGATGCCTCCGTAATGTCAGCACGCATAACGGCATGGACCCCGGAGGAGCCCCGCTCAGCTGCCCGGGCGAGTCTCTGCTGCGTCAGGGGAATCGCAAAAGTCACATCGCTGCTGAGGGAGATTAATAGAGCGCACTGTAAACCTAGCCCACGGTGGGCTCGCACACACATTTTCACATGTTAAAACTGAGACCGGTCATTACTCACATTCACACATGTCTGGGTACATACGTACGCCTGTATAATTACACATCACGAGCCCACCTGAAGCAGGTGCCTGGCTTGGTTCCCAGGTTGGGGATTAGCAGTGGTCCTTGAGCTACGTGCTTAGGACATTTTGCTTCAGTACATGCTCAGCGATATAATGTGCGATATTTAATATGTATAAGCTGCTCTGTATAAGAGTAGCTGCCAAGAAAATGCACAATGTTTAGGTTGTGGAATATTATGTGTATGTAAACAGATTATATGTATATATAGATTTTATGCATTCGTCTGTTTCACAGAACAGAATTGCGCATCTGTTTAAGAACACTGTCTGTGTAATCCTATTATGGAAATGGAGATGATATGGAGGTGGAAGAATCTCAGTTTATGTAAAAACACTCTGCATGCATTGTCCCCTCTCAGAATGCAGGTTTTTTTAACTGGTTTTACTTTTCTGACTCTTACTTGTTTTAACCACACCTTGCAAACTCAAAATTCGAACCCTAATACTCAACCCACCCACTATCTCTGCACCATACTGAAATGTGGGTGGTAGAGGGGGGTGGAAGATGTCACTGGGTGGCATTGTTAAATGTAAGCAATGGGTTTAACGGTGGTGGGAAGGCAAGAGAGGACCATAAAGAAACGCACTGGAGGCTGGGCGGTAAAGATTAGAGTGGGTGAAATGAATGCAGTCAGGATGAGGTCTGTGCTGTATGGAGACATTTTGTTTTTCTGAATCCTTGTTATACCAGGTCACCATATACAGTATCTTCCTGAGGCACATAGCACACTATTTCAACACAGCAAAAAACAAAGCATAACAAACATTTTATATCTTATATTGAGACTTAAAATCTTATTTATTTAACTTTTTTGCTAAATAAGATGGAAATATTGCCAATGGGGCAAAACGGTTTTACTCATGTCGAGATTTGCCAATGGAATAAGAAAATATCACTTGTCAGGCAAACATTAACATAAAAAAGCAAATATTTTCGACTTGAGAGAAAAATTTTTAGATGCTTATTTCAATAATGAAATGCTTGTTAAGACACTTCTTGCAGCGGAAATAGTAAAGCTGAGAGAGAGAGAGTCGCGTGGTCACACAAAACATGCATGCGTCTGCAAATGCCTGTGGATTCGAATGCACTGAGCCCTTATTAAAAAATACAGAGTGCTAAATAGTTTTATAGTCGTAAACATGCGCGGAATGAGGGATGTATAAATAGAGGGGGGGCATGGGAAGTGCAGGCCGGCTTTAGAGCGCAGGCCAGCTGGTCCGCAGGGGCCGGGGGGGCAGGCAGGTGGAAAACACATCACCCAACTTCCTCTCATGTCTCTGTTGATCCAGAAAGGCAACACCGCTCTTCACATAGCCTCGCTCGCCGGACAGACGGACGTGGTGAAGGAGCTGGTGACCAACGGAGCCAACGTCAACGCGCAGTCTCAGGTAAGAGGCCCCGCGTCCATAACGCATTTCAGGACCCGCATACGTTACACACTTAACGACCTGCTTACGTAACACACTTCAGGACCTGCTTACGTTACACACTTAAGGACCCGCGTCCATTACACATTTCAGGACCTGCTTACGTTACACACTTCGGGACCTGCTTACGTTACACACTTCAGGACCTGCATACGTTACACACTTCAGGACCCGCGTAGGTTACACACTTCAGGACCTGCTTACGTTACACACTTCAGGACCCGCGTAGGTTACACACTTCAGGACCTGCTTACGTTACACACTTCAGGACCTGCATACGTTACACACTTCAGGACCCGCGTTGGTTACACACTTCAGGACCTGCTTACGTTACACACTTCAGGACCTGCTTACGTTACACACTTCAGGACCTGCATACGTTACACACTTCAGGACCCGCGTTGGTTACACACTTCAGGACCTGCTTACGTTACACACTTCAGGACCTGCTTACGTTACACACTTCAGGACCTGCTTACGTTACACACTTCAGAACCCGCATAAGTTACACACTTCAGAACCTGCTTACGTTACACACTTCAGGACCTGCATACGTTACACACTTCAGGACCTGCTTACGTTACACACTTCAGAACCCGCGTACATTACACACTTCAGGACCTGCAGACGTTACACACTTCAGAACCCACGTACCTTACACACTTCAGAACCTGCTTACGTTACACACTTCAGGACCTGCATACGTTACACACTTCAGAACCCACGTATCTTACACACTTCAGAACCTGCTTACGTTACACACTTCAGAACCTGCTTACATTACACACTTCAGAACCCGCGTATCTTACACACTTCAGAACCGGCCTACGTTACACACTTCAGGACCCGCGTCCTCCAGGTTAACATCACTCATCTCCGTTCTCCATGTTACGTGTGCTTACATGAGGTGTGGGACAAGGGTGTGTCCGATGGGGTGGCTGGGGCGACACCGGCCACCTCTGAAATTAGTTTGGCCACCCAGGGTACCATCCCTATTTCTCCACTGAAAATAGCACATTATCATTGGCTAATATGTTGGCGATAGTCTGCCCCCCCCCCCCCCCCCCCCATGAAGAGAATCCTGGTATGTCAGCCTCCCCTGGTGTGGGAGGGGCTGATGTACAGGAAATGCTGTTTGTCCTGTGGTCCCCCAACCTCTGGCACACATCCCAGAATGCACAGCGCCTCAGACTCATATCACTACCATCACGCCACGCACTGCTGTATCACTAACTGCATTGTTACGTGGCTGGCATGACTAATCAAACTGCCTGAGAGAGAGAGAGAGTGTGTGTGTGTGTGGATTCCCAATGACATGGCTGAGTACTAAACACATGGCTGTGTGGGTTCATGGCCACACACACACACACACACACACACACTCAGGCACACAGTCATGATCATGCGCGCACACACACACACACACACACACACAGACACACACAGCAATACGGACCGATGCATGCATGCACACACACTCAGACACACAGTCATGCTCATCTCATGCACACACACACACACACACACACACACAACCATACAGGCAGTCACATGCAAGCTCACACACTCACACACACAGTCATGCTCATGCACACACACACACACACACACATGCACAACCATACACACAGTCATGCTCATGCACACACACTCTCACACACACTCACTCACACAAACAGTCATGCACACACACACACACACACATGCACAACCATACAGGCAGTCACATGCAAGCTCACACACTCACACACACAGTCATGCTCATGCACACACACACACGCACACACATGCACAACCATACACACAGTCATGCTCATGCACACACACTCTCATACACACTCACTCACACAAACAGTCATGCACACACACACACACACACACACACTCACACACACAGTCATGCTCATGCACACTCACACACACACACATACGCACTCACACACTGCTTTCGGCAGTGCATTTCAGGGTTTTAAATAAACAGTGTAGGTGCTATAGAGGGGGCCGTTATAGCCTGCTTCACCTTCACACAAGCACATGGTTTCACCAGCCGCATTCTGCTGAGAGATAGAAAGTACAGTAAAACCAGGTAAAACCTGGATGCAGAAATCAATCTACCCTCAACAGAATGCCTTTATGAAAGGCAAACCAATGGAATAAAAGATCCAAAGCACTGACAACCGGCTATTCTATCCCTAAAGTTAGTTATTAGGGAGTTCTGGAAAAATGTCCATCGCCTGAGTACAGTTGCTCCAGTCATCCTCCATGACGTTTATTAATCAGAATGGCCTAATTTCCCAAGCTTTTAGCTTGCAGGGATGTGACAGGGTTACCAAATCACCTCTGTTCAGTGTGCATTGCATTGCATTGTATAAATTCTAGTCCACACATTGATAATGTTCCCAAGATGAATTTCTCATTGTAGGCAAAACCAGTCATCCAGAAAAAGAAACATTGAAAATAAAAGTTAATTAATTCAATTCACAGACGAAATTGGAAACCCACACATCAACCTTATTATCTTCTAATTATAATGAAACGTCTCCAACAGCGAATATACGACATTGCCTTCCTATTACAATGTGTCCTCAAAGAGTTTCAAGAAGAGCTAAACATCGTCCTCCTCTAACTGGAAAGTGTACAATTAACCTCCTACCCCTGGGTTGTACAGTACATTAGCTCCCTGCACTGCTAGCACATTTGACGTATGGTTTACATCTTCAAATCGAAAAGCTTCACCACGGCATGTGCAAACCTCAGCATGATATAACCCTCAGCTTCCCAATGGCAAATAAAACGACTGCGTTTCTATTATAGGGAATCTCATAGTATTTGTAACCAAAGAAATCTCATCCAAAACGGAAAAAAACAACCAATTAGCTGGACACACAGCAAGGCAGATTTGAATAAATTCAGCTCCACAATCCTATAAAATGCTAAATAATCAATGAAGCCAGCAAAATAGAGAAGGATTTTACTTCCTTGACTAACACAAATGTCTAACACAAGTGTTCCCATGGTACAGGGGACCAGGGATTGATATTCCATCAAAGACACCACTGGTTACTGGAGGTACTGCAGTTTATTAACCCTCAAGGGACTGATTTTCTTCTGAGCTGCCAGAAGAAGATATAATATTTTTTTTAACCGTACTCATCCCGTTGTTTAGTGGTATGCTGTGCACTCTGGTGCCAAAAAGGCATCAATGCACATACTCAGGTGCAAATTGCAGATGTGCACAGGCGAATGGCAGCCTCCATGAACTGGCTTCATATGCCACTAAGCTGCTCCCATAGGAATCCATGAAACCGGTAAGTGCCAGCTCTTATAGATCTCTGAAGCATGAGCCGCCAGCCACCATTTGCTTTCACTCCACAGTCTGCATGTGAGGCCTACAGTGTGTGCTTCTCATGCCCAGCTGGTGCTGGGAGATTGCAGGCATCCGATCCCACAGAGGAGTTTCCCTTGTACATTAAAGCGGGTTAAATCCTACCGCATGAAACCCACCCTGCCCTGGGTAACAGCATGGCTTAGTACTGAACTGTATATACAGCTGTTCAGCTTTCAGCCACAGTCAGCACTTGCACTTACAGCACACGAGTAGACTCATGACTCACCAGTACACTCAATACGTGCTGGAATACTGAAGCCTCGTGATGATTTTAAATTACACATATCGGTGATAAACTCCCTCAGCCTCGTGTAAGACTAACACTAATAGAAATATACATACGGGTATATGTGTTTTTTTTACATTGCGTATGTATGTCTGACTTGTTTTTCTTCACTATCTTTCTTTCTAAAATATATTGAAAAAGTGTCAAGACAGACACTATGACTTGCGCATATTTAAAATGGAAATGAATTGTCTGAGAAACTTAGTAACCAAGTAATAAAAATAAGAGTAGACTCCACTCGAAGAGGTGTGCTGTGGGATACTCACCTCACATTGACCAGGAGGGCCCTTGTGTTTTTTTAATTAGAAACTTGTATTCAGAAACCCTCTAATTGTATCTCTGTAATTGCCTGATGCATCATATTCGAAGGCTGCAGCATGCTAATGCGCTAGCTTTGTCTTCTCAGGCCCGCGGCTCTTGAGCTAATTGCTCCACATGTTTATGAATATGCACAGAGTTCTCATAACTGCACAGGCTGCCTGCGGGGATAGTCTGGGTCTGGCCGGGCCCTAAATTCCTTCTGTTATAATGTCAGCACTGAACTGATCACATTCGCTGTACTGCGGGTGCTGTTCCCATCTTGTTTATATCATTCACCCAGGAAACACGCTGATAATCCAATATGATTAATCTAATTTGATCTAATATGAGTCACCTGGAAAATACCCAAATTGGATTCTCCCATGGGAATGTGTCATGGCTGCATTTAAAGTTTTCAAGCCTGCGAGTGTATTTTTGTCTTGTTTTGTTTTCGTCTCAGTCTTGTCTGAATCTTCAGTACTTAAGCATTTAGGGGATGAAGCATTTGTGGAGATGTCCTTGTAGCAGTGATGGGTGGAATGCAGAGTGAAATGATACTGCATTTACTCGTCACACACTGGGTAGCAGTGCAGTAGCACTGGATCCCTGTGCATTTTTCTCACACGCTTAGCCAAGGATAGAAGAATCAGCAAAACCTGCAAGGGTGATTTTTGTCAGCGGAAACTAGTATGGCTTATACATAGTGTTTTACTCTGTTACACATGATATACGTCCTTATTTAGTGCTCAAATTTAGAAGGGGAGAAAGTAAATGTGTGTCCTAATGGTGTAATATGTGCATGCAATATAGCTAATGGTTTTGCTCCTGGAGAGATCTCATGGGACAACCTACTTGCTTTGTGTTTAATTTGTCTTTATGAAATGGTAATAGAAGCAGGTGCAAAATGTGATTAACAGCAATGCCCTGCATAGTACTGTCTGTACCACCATATTTGTGTGTGTGTGTGTGTGTGTGTGTGTGTGTGTGTGTGTGTGTGTACGTATAATTGCCAGTGTTACAATTTTATGATGAACACTATTTTACTCATAGGTCATCAAATGGGTACATCTGATTATTATGACAATTCAGGGTTTTTTCTATTATTGACATTTTCCCAGCATTTTCCCTACAGTATATATATATATATATATATAATACAGAGAGGGCCCATACAGCGCTGCATGCACACTGAGGTATGTGAGATGTGAGTGGGGTGAAATGACGTGTCCTGCTCTCTCTCTCTGTAGAATGGCTTCACGCCGCTGTACATGGCTGCCCAGGAGAACCACCTGGAGGTGGTCCGGTATCTCCTGGACAACAACGCCAGCCAGAGTATCGCCACTGAGGTGAGCAGCTCTCTGTCCTACTGCCCTGCTGACCCTGCTGGACTACAGTGCAGGGTGGCCATTTTACATTGTGCTCAGTCAGCCAGTCTCAAGCATGCGTTATAGTCAACAACACGTTTGTTGCATTTGACTTCTTTTCTCAGTTTTCTCTGGGCTTCATTTTCTGATTGAAAGGCCCTCGGTGCCTTCTGAAGTCTGGGTTCTTTCCAGTGATAAATTGCATCTATAAACATGCCCTGAAGCCTTGAAACATAACCACTGTTGACAACCTGAATAACAGAGAGCTGTTCCATCAACAAGCCACCATAATGTCTGTGGCAGAATCATGAACTGGGGACACATTCAAAGCTGCATTTTAAAACAGGTTGTACTCGGACTTGATGTAGGTTTTTACATTATGAAGCAGGTCAGGGACAGGCCAAAACAAATCAATTTTCTGTTGGTCTTGGGTCCAAATATATGTTTTATACTAAAACCTGTATTTTCCGTTTGAAAATAGCACCTAGTAGGCCAGAACAGTTCAGATATGAAATGTCACCCCCTCACCCCATTTGGCAAGCTGTTCCCTCTGTAGCATCATATCGCTCTGCATCTGCTGTCCAGTTCTGTTGGTTCACTCTACAACTGAAAATTGTGAAAGCAAAGAGACTGAAATTAATAAAGGTTTCTTGCACAAATTGCTTTGTATGAAGAAAACACAGAAATAGTGATGTTTTCAATGAAACATTTAGGTTCAACAAAACTTCAAAAATGTTGTTATCAAAAAAGATTTGTGGTGTATTTCTATGTCACATTAATCTCATAGTTTAAAAACAACTTTTAAAAAAAGCTAATTTAAGTAGAGACAAAAATCCTGTCAGCCAATGTGTATTAAACTATATATTAATCATGCTGGGTTAGGCCTATGTATAAACTGTCGGATTATCTAGATATTGATTACAGTAGCCTATTCACTTTAGCTTGCAATTAATTGCAATTAATTGTGTATGCCTATATCATACGTTCATTTTTAATCTGATAAAGAATGTGGATTTCAGCTTGGCCATGCAATATTTGAAGCAATTATTATATTCAGTACATAACTACGTGGATCTCTGTTCAGTGGGTTGACTAGTATTGACTTTGCTGAAGAATATAGGAGCTTGTAGGACTGACTGTCACTGAGGGAATGCAAAAATTCTAACATCTGTTTGGGGTTGACACGTTAATGATTGTCTGGGCACGCCAGGTGTGGCAAGGCAGAACATTCTAGGCATGAAGAAGAGAAATGTCCTAAGGGAGGTGTTTTCACACAGCCACCTAGAGAGGATATTCACCTGCTAGACACCCTGCTTTTCTCCAGTGTTAGTGTAGTCAAACCCGGATAAACGTTGCTCTTTATCCCGTGTCTGAGGGCAGTGAGTGCAGGGGCACGGACATCTTCTTTCGAAGTGAAGTGACCTTTTGGATCTCCATATAAGAGTAGAATTTTCTTGACAACAAAAACGCTTGGCGCGATTTACACCGTTACCGGGCTGTAACGGAAACCTCAGTTTTTCCGTGCGTCAGAGCCTAGCTCGCCCTGCAGGCGCGGCGGCTATTCGGGAGCCGTCCTTGAGAATATACGAGACCACTGTGCAGCCCGAGCTCCGCCAGCCTGAATTATGTATGATAGGGAATATATATCCATGTTTGAAGCAACTCCCGCTGGTTAATAATTTATGTTTCATGGGCAGGCTTCTAATAAAAATACAGTCCCGTGGCATGAAAAAGATCAAAAAGATGAGCGAGAGACGTCATTGGTTGTAATGCAGAAAAACGAGCGTTAATATTACCGATCTAATAAAGAGAACAAAGACCGCTGACATAGTATTTGCTGATACTGTGCTATTTCTTAGACTCGATTTTTCCCCAACCTGTGATAATTCATGATGAAAATCATTTTGATGTTCTCTCATTGAATTGCCCTTTAGGTTACGCGGCTGTGGTAAATAGTCTTCAGTGTGTGATTGCCGCTACATTTTCAAATGTACAAAAACATTGAATGGAATAGAGGAGTTTGAAGATGTTAGTTATGCCAGTTAAACAGTTAAGGCAATTCGATATTTGCCTAATATTTAAAATGTCACATTCCAATCCCAAGGATAATTTAGTTCAGGCTGCACTACTTCCATAATCAAACTTAATAGGCTGAGGAATGCTGGAAAAGAGGTCTGGCCTGCTGCAAAACAATGGATGCACAGTATGGAACTCGGGTTCTAAAAATACTCATTATGTACAATGTTGACATTTGTATTTTTCGTCCTTTGAAATCTCGTTATCCTTTTTTTCTGTACTTCGGCTTCCATGCCCTGGCGGAAGTTGGTATTGTGCATTGTTCTGCTCGCGTACTGTAAGTGAGATATAAGCTCTGCAATTCCACCAGGCTGGATGTGGTACTCACTAAGGTACAACACCACAGACATTGCACAGTAAGTGTAGCGGGTGGTAAACGGGTGTTGTGATTAGCTTGTGTGCTAACCGCGCTATGTGGCGCTCCCTCTCCCCGGCAGGACGGCTTCACCCCCCTGGCGGTGGCGTTGCAGCAGGGGCATGACCAGGTGGTGTCCCTGCTGCTGGAGAACGACACCAAGGGCAAGGTGCGGCTGCCTGCGCTCCACATCGCCGCCCGCAAGGACGACACCAAGGCGGCCGCGCTGCTCCTGCAGAACGACCACAACGCGGATGTGGAGTCGAAGGTGCGACCCCCGCCCCACTCCCCGCATCATACACCCTCTATACGGGCAGGGATTTGTTTTTCGGTTGGGTTTAATTAACTTGATGGTGCTGGATGGTAATATGTAGTATATGGTGGATACAGCCAAATTCATTAAAAAGGAATGTTTCAGTATTTTATTCTGTCGCATTACATTACAATGTTCAATTAACATCCTCTTATTGAACACAAATCAATTATGTCATTAACTTTACACAAAAACTTTATACCTAGATGAAAGCTGATATATATGTGATGTGATAATATACCAGGGATTTATACCAAAACGTAATAGTCTAAATCGACGTTATAATGGCACTGCTCCACACGCACAGCTATGTGACAGATCCACAGCTGGGTGTACTTGAAAGAATGATGAAATTAGCTGTAATTCAATCCCTAGATGGCAGCATAGTTTGCATTCGGAAAACACAAATGCAATTTTCCAACTGCAGCAATTCTTGTGTAACCCTGTTGACATCACACAGTGCAGGTAGTGGAAATTATTTTAATATTCCCAGAGATGAACCGTGAAACTATTGAGTACCTCTGGATGAACCAATCCTCGTAATGTTATCTAAACAGAAGGCACCATCCAGTTGAGCTGTGCTGTTTTTTCTGTTTTATTCTCACGACTCCTCCTACCATGTCGACATCCTATAGCTTGGAGCTTCCATTGTGACATTGTGTCCACTAACAGTCCATTCTCTCTTCCCTCGGCTGGTGGTTGTGCACCCATAGATGATGGTGAATAGAACGACAGAGGTATTATATATGCATACTCTACTCTGAACACTGCACACTCCCATAGCCTAGTGCTGCTGCTACTGCTGCTGCTGCATCATCTCTATCCTCTATTTATGCATTCCCTTTTATTTACCTTTAGTTTTTTTGCTAGACTTGTGCTTTTAACTGGGAAAATGTAGCATGTATTTCTGACCAAGGTCCAGGTTCAGTCTAACCGCAATATGCTTTTTCCTTGGCATCTTTTGAGTATTGATTTTAAGCAAGTGTTTTTTTATTTTATTTGATGCCCTACTGCTTCGAGATATGTGAGCTTGGCGGTCTGTGAAATTAATTCTGAAAAACTTTAAATATAAAAATGTTACGCTTGCTTAAAATCTTGACTCAGAGGCGAGGGTAAAGGACACTTGTGGTCATGTTGAATCTGGACTATGAACTGAGGAGATCTGCAGCTGAAGGCTAGGCTTCCTGTACCAAAATGAAAAGCACAGTAATCCCTAAAATACCGAGTGACATCACATCGTGGCTTGACTTCGCATGATGTGCATGTTGGGTGGTGTGGGGACCATCGAAGCCTGTGACCAACTGTTCCCACCAGCAGAGGGCAGTGGTGAGGTGGCACTGTAGTAAGGTACTACAGCAGCGGTCCTCACGCCTGGTCCTGGAGAGCCGCAGTGTGTGCTGGTTTTTGTTTTCGCCTTAATATCACCAACCAATTCAGACCCAATAAACCAGGTTAGTTAACTGTCATTAACTGTGTTAAATGACCCAATTGAGTGCTGAGTAAACCCGGCACACACTGCGGCTCTTCAGGACCAGGACTGAGGACCACTACACGGTACAGAGGAACCTGGCTGCCCAGCTGCAGAGAAGCTTGTCTGCTAGTCACTGGTCTGCCTTTGGGCCTGGATCCTCAGGCTTGTGCATGACACTTACCCTCGCAGGTGTCGGCGGAAGACAAGGGCTCCTAATGACTGCACAATCTGTAGTCCTGCTCCAAACGCGGTTTATTTTACATATTTCTGTCGACAGGCAGAATGGCTGTAAAAAGCTCTGGCATTTGTAGATGAAAGTCTTCATAGAAGGCTTGGGGGCACTGTGTGTCATTGCAATTATGCATGATATTTTCTATTTTAGTAAATAAATAACAGTTGGTCATGGGGAAATAAATTCTAAATTCTTGCTGCTCTTTTCAGTTACTGTAGATTACTCCCCTCATTTGCAGACATGAACATACGGGCCCTGTGCTCCAGTGGTTCATAAAAGCGATACTTCCTTTCAAATCTGGCTTGGTCCAGATATGTATATAAATATAATTCATATAATGAGGGGATAAGATGACTTAGATACCGTAAGGGATTATTGCGTTATAGTATCTGAAGGCCTGAAAGGTTCACATTGGGGCAGTCATTGTCTTCCTTGTCCTGGTGATCTCTAAACACTATTAGTAGCCCATATGGATCACCAGATAACATTTTACACACTAACATCAGTAACCCATACAAATCTCTGGGAAACGGAGAAAGCTGCACTTACAATAGGTTCCATTTAAAGCAATTTATTCTATTAATGTCAAAGTTAAACTATGTCCTTGTTCTAACTTTGGGTTTCTCAATAACATTACAGGACCTGAATATCAGTAATTAATCTGCAGCTAAAGTATGTAATAATGAGTCTGTCACACTCACTCCCCATAAGCAAGATGAACAACGTGACCACCTATATGTCAAGATGGCATGTTGTGCATTTCAAAGGAACCTAGAGGAAAATTGATTATTCCAAATTCATTATTGTATTATTACTTATATCACATTGCACATTGTCCCTAATTTAATTAAGTTGCATAATCATGGTTACAGATCAGTGTGTACAGATCTTTTTTTTCTGCACAGTACAAAAAATCCTGTCTTAACAAGAGTTTTAGTCTTGTAACTCGACTTCTTCCTCTCATGTAGAACATATCGGCTTGTTTTAGGTTCCTGTTTGCTTGATAAGTGATGTTCTTTCCCCATTGGCAAATCTTGAAATGAGTCAAACTCTCACCTCATTGGCAATATTTTTGTAATAAATGGCATGAGAGTATAAATCTAAATATAAGACTTAATATAAATACTTGTTGAGATTGACTTATTTTTTGGTTTTTGCTGTGCAAACCTGAACTATGGTACCATGATTTCCTCTTTGCTATGGCTAGAGTAGTGAAAGGCTTCCTGTTTCAAAGAAGCTCTGCTTTACTATTGGTCCAAATAAAGCTGGAGCAGAATCCCTCCGTTCTCACACGTGAATGATCCTCACTCTGCACTCCTGTCGACTCCAGGAAGCCCTTGTGAACCCTGCGCTTAACAGATTCGAAGCTCCTTCAGTCTGTACTAACATGGTTCACCGGTGCCTGGGCGGGGGTTCTGGCTTGTGCTGCACTGTCTCCTGAAGCATAGAAGCTTGCACCCATTGCACACGTGCTAACCTGGTGTCCTCCTCGTGAGCGCCCCCTGTGGCTGACTGTGGCTGTGTTTTTTCTCTCCCCCCGGGACAGAGTGGCTTCACCCCGCTTCACATCGCCGCTCACTACGGCAACATCAACGTGGCCACGCTGCTGCTGAACCGCGGCGCGGCGGTGGACTTCAAGGCCCGGGTAAGGCCGGCTGTTTCCCACACACGCCCTGGGGGTGACCACACACCCCGTGCTGCGCCTCCTCGAAAACCAGTCTCCCCAGCCACCTCCTCCAGCCCTCCCCCTCCACAGAGGAAAATGCTGCCCATGTGAAAAAATCATATAGTTTGCATTCTTGATATAAACGCCGGGGCGGCCTGTAGCGTAGTGGTTAAGGTAAATGACTGGGACACGCAAGGTTGGTGGTTCTAATCCCAGTGTGGCCACAGTAAGATCTGCACAGCTGTTGGGCCCTTAAGCAAGGCCCTTAACCCTTAGGATTGTCTCCTGCTTAGTCTAATCAACTGTACCTCGCTCTGGATGAGAGCGTCTGCCAAATGCCAATAATGATTATACTTAAAGTTTTCTCCCTGGTGTAAAATCCAGCTTGATCGGCTTGAAATTACCGGCTACCATCCATTTCAAAACTTGAAAAAAGCTTTCAAAGCCTGAGCCGGTCAAACCATGCTGAGTATGGAGCTGGGATTATCTGGTTAACCACCTACCAGCTGTTTCAAAACCTAGCTTGAGCTATTATATAAAATAGTATACTTTGGGTACACTTTTTTCCCACGGGTGTATCTCCATTCAGTCCTTGTGTAACTAAAAAAGCACCATCTTGCATGCCCCACACATTCTCTGGATCATTAGCACTGTGCACATAGCTGGAGGCAAAATGGCTTCTTTCTGTCTGACATCTGAGAAACTTGGTCTTCCTCCCCTGTGAAGACATTACACACACAGAGGGTGTGAGAAGGCCCTCGTAGCTGTGGTCAGTGTACAGGCTAGCGCAGTCTTAGCAGAGGCCCTCACAAGCATGCATGCTAACCCTGGTGTAAAATCCAGCTATGACCAGCCTGAAAGGACTAGCTACCAGCTGTTTCAAAACATAGCTTGAGCTGGCCAAACCATGTTGAGTATGGAGCTTGTCTGAACCGGACAACCAGCTGTTTCAAAAACTAGCTTGAGCTGTTTTTTTTCGGCGGGGAACACACGCACACTCGCCCACGCCCACATCACACACACACTCACTCACACACACATTGCACACACATTGCTCATACACATATCGCTCACACACACATCACTCACACACGCATTGCACAAACACTCACCCACATACTCTCGCTCACACACACACATTTTTCACCCACAAATCACTCACACATCGCTCACACATACTCACACACACTTCGCTCACACACACATCGCTCACATGCACATCACTCACACACACTCACTCACACACACACACATCGCACACACACACTCACTCACTCACACACACACACATCGCACACACACACTCCCTCACACACACACACATCGTTCACACACACTCACGCACACATCACTCACACACACGGGCCCGCGGTGACTGGCAGGCCCTTCTGCTTGTCCCCGCAGCGTGTGAAATGCGAGCGCGTGGATTATGATGGAACGCAGGCCCGCAGTTCAGAGGAACAGCCCTGGCTGGCGGGGGGTGTCAGGACACTCCAGGCCCTGGCCAACAGCTCCAGCGGAGCTGAAGAATGCGCTGGGGGTATACCTTACGCTAGGCCATGAAATATGAGTGGCGGGCCCGGCCTTTCTTGGACTGGAACATGGTGCCAGAGAGAATCCCCCTGGCAGTTGTGCTCCCAGGGGGGTGGGGGGGAGGGAGAAGGAGGGATTTTGAAGATTAAATGTCTTGTTCCTTCACATCCATGAAAGATTGTTCCTTTTCTTCATGGAGTAGATCTTGCTAGTTTCCTTCCATACTCTGTTGGGGACACATAACACAAAGCCTCATGTAATACTGTTAATAATGATGACTTAATACGACACCTTTAAGTGCTTTGAAAACGTATTGTCTGTCCATGTCAGTGACTACACTGGAATACACCTTTACAAAGAGATCAGGTAGCAGCTGTTTGTCTGCGTGTTAATGGCTGTAAAGCCAGGAAAAACAAAGTATTGGAAGTACATACAGTGTAGCAGTACTGTGGCAGGTGAATATGGAAAGTTTACACTAGAGGGTGCTGTTACTCAATTCTGTTTCCCTGCTTTGATTCAGTCAAACATTTCCGAACTAAAGTAAAACAAAATACTGATTTACTGTGTTTTACTTGGAATGGATATTGAAGTCATGGCCTTCTTTTAAATGGTAATTATATTTTGACATAAAAACCGTAAGTCAAGCAAACATACCCTCCTTTAATAATAATTGCTGGTTTTGATGGTTGGCATTACCTTGTTGCGTGTTTGCTGTTGATGGCACAGGAATGAATGAGACAGCTGGAACTGTAATGAGTAGATGCAGGGCTGTATTTCTGGGATCATAACACATCTAGAGTATGTGGGAGTTGAATAGTAAGAAGTATCAATTCAACCTCTTTCACATCTCATTGTGTACATTAATATATTGCATTATGTAAGGATTTTAGATACACCAGAGTCTTTTCAGGGTTTACTAGATTATTAGTTTCATTGATATTAAAATAGCTGCAATTGGGTCAATAGCACTAGATAATTATACAGATGAAAATAGTCAGACTGAATCAATATTGAAAAACGGAGGATGCCTTAAATATTCATATCTTAACGCCGCACTTTTGACTTTTGCAGAATGACATCACACCCTTGCATGTCGCCTCAAAAAGAGGAAACAGCAACATGGTCAGACTGTTGTTGGAGCGAGGAGCGAAAATCGATGCCAGAACCAAGGTGAGACCCCGCCGTGCCTCTGAAACACACCATGTGCTGGTGCTAAATTAAACTCGCACTGTGGAGAACGTTCGCTTGGATCTGTTATTTCCTGCAACGTGTTGCCATACAAAAGCTAGCCCTGCCAGCTCTGCACAAATAATGTAAAACAGGCACGGACATGCCGGACGATATTTCCTTAAGTAAACTGTGATTACAACCACGAGCCATGGCTTTGGTGTGGATAATTTTAAGGCCTGCCTGGGAAGTGAATCGTCTGAAGCCTGATTCATTCTTGACCAAGCAGCCTCTGTATGGATGGGCTGTAGGCTACAGTACTGCCCAGAGACTCCGT
The DNA here is from genome assembly GCF_963514075.1 of Conger conger. Lineage (NCBI taxonomy): Eukaryota > Metazoa > Chordata > Actinopteri > Anguilliformes > Congridae > Conger > Conger conger. The sequence goes on along the minus strand of NC_083761.1, from coordinate 14,746,140 downwards.
ATGGATGGGCTGTAGGCTACAGTACTGCCCAGAGACTCCGTATGGATGGGCTGTAGGCTACAGTACTGCCCAGAGACTCCGTATGGATGGGCTGTAGGCTACAGTACTGCCCAGAGACTCCGTATGGATGGGCTGTAGACTACAGTACTGCTCAGAGACTTTGTATGGATGGGCTGTAGGCTACAGTACTGCCCAGAGACTCCGTATGGATGGGCTGTAGGCTACAGTACTGCTCAGAGACTCCGTATGGATGGGCTGTAGACTACAGTACTGCTCAGAGACTCTGTATGGATGGGCTGTAGGCTACAGTACTGCTCAGACACTCCGTATGGATGGGCTGTAGACTACAGTACTGCTCAGAGACTCTGTATGGATGGGCTGTAGGCTACAGTACTGCCCAGAGACTCCGTATGGATGGGCTGTAGGCTACAGTACTGCCCAGAGACTCCGTATGGATGGACTGTAGGCCACCGTACTGCCCGGAGACTCCGTACGATGGTTGCCTTTCATAGTTCCAATTAGTTTCAGTTTGTTCTGGTCAGCAGTGCGTGCCACAGAGACTATAACATAGATTTGTTTCTCAATTCGGATCAGTACGGAGCACAGCATACAGATCCTTTTTTTGTCGAGTCTCCATTTTTGCTCCATCTCCAGAACCACTCTATGGCCCCTCCGTACGGTGGCTGCTGGACGAAGCGTGAATCAGGCTTTAGTCGAGGCTTAACTCCAGAGTGAGAGACATCATCAATTATGTGTAGCTATGCAATGAATGCTATACAAATTTCAGATACAATTCGGAAAGTATCGCACAAAATGTCCATGTATGGAGTGGGCTCTTCTGCTGCTCAGATTTTGGCACTGATTTAGCATCTAAATGCTAAAGTTCAGGAAAGCTTGCTGCTCTGATGTATTTTTGTAATTTAGTTTTTCATTATTACTGTTTGCAAAGAGAAAGATTATTAGATTTCAGTTACATTGAGCAATTTTTCATGACACAAAGTATATTGAAAGTGAGTAAGCAAGTTATCTTATTACTTGGCAGCATCATGTTGGTAGATGTGCATAAGATTGATTTTTTTCATAAAACCTCAATCCCGACAAGCCCTTAAGAAAGCAATGGAAGGCTTCTATCATAACAAATTAAACTCGGCATCATAAGGGAGCACAATAAGCCTTTTCTTAATCCGTTAATGCCTCTCCATTTATATGGCTTGATAAAGGTGTTTACAGTCAACCCGATAATGAGACAGTGGAGGTAATGTGCAATACCTTTGTATGGTTCTGACGCCACAGAATGTGTACATTATGAGCATTTTACTGGGTGCAAGCCTATGGATTTTTCTCCTCAGATAGTATAATGTGCCCATGCTGCTATTGACCGTTCTTTGACCTGCTGTTGACGGCTTTTGGCCTGCAGGATGGACTGACCCCTTTACACTGTGGTGCCAGGAGTGGTCACGAACAAGTGGTAGAGATGCTGCTGGACCGTGGAGCCCCCATTCTGTCCAAAACCAAGGTACGGTACATTACTGCATGGTGTAAGACTGGGCACGCTGACATAAAGAGGTTGGAACATTCTCAATTAAGAAGCTGTCTCAGATAGTCCATTGGCAAGGTCTTCATCAGACCACATACAGTGTTAAAAAATGCAGCCCCTTTAATTCAATTCAATTCAATTTTATTTGTACAGCGCCTTTTACAATGCAAGATTGTTACAAAGCAGCTTTATAATCAGCTCACGCCTGAAACCCCCCACAGAGCAAGCCAAGGGCGACAGTGGCAAGGAAAAACTCCCTGACTAACATGAAGAAAAAACCAAACCAAACCAGTGAAGTAACAATGTCCATGAAAAACAAACCCCTCTGTTAGGAATTGGCCACACCACTGCGCACTGGCCTTGTGTTCATGGCCAAAGTGAGTGCTGTTGTAATGACTGTTAGCGTTAGCGACCTGTCATACCAGCCTACCTCACCTCACAGACGCAGGTCCCTTCCTCTGTCCCTTTCAGATGAGTCATACTCGAGTTGACTCTTTTCAGTGTTTTTCAGAAGGCAAAGCTGAATTTGCAGAGGTCATTGTACTGGAGAGAGTTATCATTATCTGCCACAGGGATGGGTGACTCATGCGAATTTAATAGGCTTCCCCTCTATAACATCAGATGTCGTCCATTTCCACGTTTGAGCGACCCCACTAACTCAATACAATTAATGTCAGACACTTGCTCTTGTGTGCTATCACTGAGTATTTATATTTAAGCAATATAGAATAAGATGCTGTGCTGTATCAAGGATACATTAAATTCTACAGGGGAGTTAGGCAGGACACAGTATCAGATTTACAATCACTGTAGAATTCAGTCTCAACCAATCAGCATCCAGGATCGAAACGTCCGGTTTTATAAAAATGAATAATGACATAGCTGTTCTGAAGCTGATTTAGGGCAAGCGCTTTCTATATTTATCAAATTGGTGAAAGCTGTTTTGATTGCCTTGTCAAAGCCCCTGATATCATTTTGAAGAATTTACAAAATTACTGGAGTGGCTCTTCAATATGTCAGTAAACAAGGCTGTGACAGGATTTTCCATTACTGTATGTGTCATGACCTTTATAATGTGTGACATGAGATCTGTCTTCAAAGACACATCTGCAGAACAGTTTTTAAGTGTATGTGAATGTGAAATGACTTTGAATTGCTCATGCTATATCCAGTTACTATCATTTTCTACAGTGGGCAGACTGAAGTCATGTAAATGAGCATGACATTATATGCATAATTATACGTATTTCTGCTGTTTTTTATCTGAACTTATTTTGACCTCATGGACTCTGTCGTCAATAGTTCTTGTTTTCCATTCCCTGGCTGGAAAATATCCTAATGACAGGTTCAGCAGAACGGACGGTGTATAATTTAGTGTAATCTGGTGTCTGTGCTCTGCAGAACGGGCTGTCTCCCCTGCACATGGCCACTCAGGGCGATCACCTGAACTGCGTCCAGCTCCTGCTGCACCACGACGTTCCCGTGGACGACGTCACCAACGACTACCTGACCGCGCTGCACGTCGCCGCCCACTGCGGCCACTACAAGGTGGCCAAGGTCATCGTGGACAAGAAGGCCAACCCCAACGCCAAAGCCCTGGTGAGTGGGACACGAGAGCCTTCAGCTGGGCTTACACTATTTCTGTACTTAGGGCTCCTCCAGTTTATGTTATGCTTGCCGATGTGAGAGCTATTCTGTTCTGAGGGATTCTCAAGTCTTTTCTTATCCTCCCTGGGTGGACAGCCCTTCTGAACTGGAGTCGTCGAGTATATCTTTTATCGTCACAGATGAAAGACCTTCTGTACTGATATGTTCACAGGGCTTTTTTTATCCAGTCTGAGGTGATCCCCCTTCCATACTGAGGGGTTCTCATGTCTGTTTTTAACCTTTGCACACGGTCCCTGGGATTAGCTTCCCCTTACTAAAAAGAGTGGACATTCATACACAAGTGTTAAAACCTGTTTTAAACACAAGGTCAGTGAAACGGCGAGGCATGACTCCGTCTCCGTACTTCTCTCGACATTGGCAGAAGCGAAACGGTTAATAAAAAGACTGGTTTGGCGGAGAGCGAGGGGTATACTGTCATGGTTTTTACTAATTGGAACAATATGGGCGTGTCTCAGAAGTACACTGAAAAAAACTGGAAAAAAATTGGGAAGAAACAAAGAAAGCGGAGAAGAAACATGGCTGTGCCAAAGCTTGGAGAGTGCGCTGCACGGGGACACACTGTGTAGCTCCACACAAAGCAGCGCTTTGCTAAGTCCACACATGTTTATTTGGTTATCCGGACTGGCAGACGAAGCGGCCCATGTTCCAGGGGCCCACTAGTACAGTACAGGCGACGGTGCCAGAAATATCTGACGTGCAGTGCGTGTTTTTTGTATTTTTAGAATGGATTCACGCCGCTCCACATCGCCTGCAAGAAGAACCGCATCAGAGTGATGGAGCTGCTGTTGAAGCATGGAGCATCGATCCAGGCTGTGACTGAGGTAGGCACCGGGTTCCCAGAGTGTCTTTAGCATCTCGCTGCGCACCTCCAGGATCGCTAACCCCGTGCAACGCTTCCCTCAAAGCATCCCGGGAAGTGTGATGCGCAATTAATGTGTTTATTTTTCATGGTCGTCTATTATTAAGGCTATGGTGGAAGGCAGTGTTTTGGCTGTGAGGTGGTGTTTCCCACACATCGTAAGTGACTGTTTGTGGCTCTTTGGCAGTCGGGACTGACACCAATCCATGTTGCCGCTTTTATGGGGCACGAAAACATTGTGACTCAGTTGATGAACCACGGAGCTTCGCCAAACGCAACCAACGTGGTGAGTTGTCTTTTTTTGTTTCTTGGTGTCTGCTTCCAACTCCAGACAGCACTGGAAATGTAATAAAATATATAAATCTTAACAAGCATTTTAGTGTTATATTTAGAAAAATACTTATTTTTTTGACTTTTTTGCTAAATATGGCTAAATAGATTGCCAATGACGCAACCAACGTGGTGAGTTGTCTTTTTTTGTTTCTTGGTGTCTGCTTCCAACTCCAGACAGCACTGGAAATGTAATAAACTATATAAATCTTAACAAGCATTTTAGTGTTATATTTAGAAAAATACTTTTTTTTTTTACTTTTTTGCTAAAAATGGCTAAATAGATTGCCAATGAGATGAGACAGTTTCACTTGTCAAGCAAAAAGTTAAACTTAAAACAAGCTAACATTTTCTAATTGAGAGAAACAAATAAGATTTTAAGTCTCATTACTAAAAGACTAAAACTCACGACAGCCTTTTTGCAGTGAGATACAAACCATTTCATAATGTCAAAACAAGAAACTGGATGGAGTGTCACAGCATTACCCCCTGGGGCTAATTCCTCCCTCAAACTAGACAAGTACCAACTCCCACGTTTGAACATTTTGTTTAACTCTCCCCCCTTGGTACAGTCAACCCTTTTTTGGTAATGACAGGATCACACTTTTTGTGTTTTGTTGCATCTCATCTCGGGCTCAGCTCACAATAGTAATTACAGAGGATTCCCAGCCCGCTCTAAAGTATCACCGTAATCATGCGCTTTCCAGAGCGTTTAGTCGCTGGTGGGACTTAACGGCTCTGCTGTTGTTGCCGTAGAAACATGACTTCAGCTTTGTTGTAGCGAGGCCAGGGCTCTGCCTCTCATTCCAACAGTCATAACAAAGCAGGCAGACAGTATGGAGAGAGGGGCCGGACTTGATGAATGGCTCGCAGGAACAAAGGGTCTGTGTTGTAGCCCATTTGTACCTTTCCAGAACCTCTCTTTCTGTGTTCCAGAGGGGAGAGACCGCACTCCACATGGCGGCCAGGGCAGGGCAAGCCGACGTGGTGAAGTACCTGGTGCAGAACGGGGCCAGGGTGGAGGCCAAGGCTAAGGTACGGCAGCACTAAATGAAGCGATATTAGCCCAGTCTATAACTTTACAAACTGGTGAAGCACTTCCATTACATTTACTGCAGTGGGTCAACGGCACTTTTCTATTATAGAAGCATACTGTACATCACTTGCTTGTGTTGTGAACAAATAGTCAGTGAACTGAATGAAAAAAACTTTTTTCAATGTAATGTATTCTGTACTAGATTCACATTTATATGTATTTATGCAGGAATGGCAGTTGTGACCTCATTTATAAATTCACTTCCAACTTTTGTGTAAATGTTTGCTAACTTTGCTAGCATACCCGCTACAGTTAGTTACAGGAAAAATGTCAAGTTTTACAAGTGTTCCTTTGAATGCTGGAATGTTTACGGACTTTGTGAAGATTTCCGTTACAGCGCAGATGGGTGCAGTATCGGTAATGTAAATACGTCTGTGTGTGAACTATGCGGAGCGGTGGGCCGTGTCGGGGTGCTGACAGACGCTTCTCTCCCTGTCTGTGCCTCGCTGACCGCAGGACGACCAGACCCCGCTGCACATCTCCAGCAGGCTGGGGAAGCCCGACATCGTGCAGCAGCTGCTGCTGCACGGCTCGTCCCCCGACGCCGCCACCACCTCGGGGTACACCGCCCTGCACCTGGCGGCCCGCGAGGGGCACGAGGACGTGGCCTCTGTGCTGCTGGACCACGGAGCCTCGCTCTCCGTCACCACCAAGGTCAGCCGAGCGTCCTCGTCCCCCGCCCCCCCCGGAAACTCTCAGTCTGGATACGAGCCCCCCTACCCTCCCCCGGGAAGTCTTGTGGCCAGGGGGCACAGTTATCTGTGGGGGTGTTGGGGGGGCGAGTGTGAGAGACGCTCCTCCACAAAAGAAATTTCAGACGTTAATTAAATTCTTCTAACCCTTACAGAAGAGAAAATCACTTCGGAAGCCTCAGGTGCTCAAACTAGCCTAATTATTCAGAAAATTTATTCTACTCTCCGAAAAAAATGCAACATAGCCATTTTTTAACAGCAATGGTGTGAGACACCCTGCTGGTACGTGGCTGTTGTTCCTGTTCAGATTACTTTGTTCCTAGTGCCCTGTTTTCCATCTTTCAAGAGTAGCAGAAAATAGAAAATGTTTGAGACAGATTTGGCATTTATGTGTGAAGAAGGGAAAAGCTCACCTATCCATAAAAGGATATCCACAGTATGATGCCTCATGAAGACGAACCATTTCAAAGAGAAGTTATTTATTAGATGTGTGTATGAATGAAATAGGTGAGGATAGTGGCCACAGAACAAAGACCGGTATGTTAGAAGGGTGAACTCACTGTGGGAGGGTTGCTGGAACAGTGTGTCTCCGTGGTTGTGTGTGTGCGCACGTGTTTGGTATCTGAGTGTGCAGTGGCCTGAGCGGTAGTCTGGCAGTAGTCTGCAGCAGTGGACTCCTGTAAGGTGACCCTTGCCTGAGGCACAGATTAATGTCAACCACCCACATAGCAGTACTCACTGATATTCATGCCAAAATACACAACTATATGCACTCGCAAGCACACACACATTCATTTTCATACTTTTATTCATGTCGACATACCAAAGTGACAATAAAGGACACAAATAAAATTATACAACTATACACACTCACACACGCACACACTCCCTCTCACATAAACGCACACTCACACACATAAACACACACACACACTCCCTCTCACATACACACACACTCACGCACACAAACACACACTCACAAACATACGCACATACACAAGCACACGCACACACTGCCAAACACTCCCTCTCAGACACAAACACACACACACAGATGCATGCACACACACAGACACAAGCACACATGCACACACTCACATACACACACACACACCCTCAGAAGGAGCTCATTAAAAGAGCACAGAAGGCCGTCGGTGCGGATGACGTCACCGCGGTGGAGACAATAGTCGAGCCCCTGCTGCGCGTTATTGCCCGGGAGAGGAGAAGGGCCAGGCCTGCTGTTTTAGCACCGTGTGCCCCCTCCTCCTCCTCTCATCCTCCCACCGTGAAGGCATGCCCTCCCCTCCAGCGTTACATTAACCAGGCCGGCTGGGAATCAGCTGCGAGAGGCAGATTGATCTGTAATGTATTCCATGTGTAAACATGACCTCATACTGCAGGCCTCTTCCCATGATGAGGAGGCCCAGTGTACGCCAAGGTCAAAGCCAATGATTGGTTGACCTCGGTATCTATTTCTAGAAAGGCTAAAGCAATTGAGAACATAAACTGTCAAGTCTTGGAGCGTACCGCATGTTGATATTGCCCGTGTTTATGTCTTGCTCAGCCAACATTTCTTAATAAGGCCGAGCTAGTGCATGAATCTGGTTGCCGTTTTTTAATGCAATGAAACCCTGGCACTTAAGCTACCGTGGGAGGAGTCACATTTCTCACTGATCTCTGCTTTGTTAGGCTCCCTTACACGCCTTCTCTTTATTAAGAGGTGATAATTTACTGCCAAATCAAAACAGGCCGTAGGGCTGTATAGCACAATGGGAGTGAATGCTATTGTCCAGCACTGCTCATTTATCTGGTTGCTTTTGGCTAGGGTTGCTGCGTTACATTATTGCAGCATGACTTCGAGAAGCCTGACATAAAGAAGATTGTGAAATAATGCTGTATTTATATTATCTCTGCATTAGTCTGTTTTGTGTTGTTCCTTGTGGCTGGTAGGCTCTCATGGGGGTTGTTTTGGGTCTGTCCTTACAGAAAGGGTTCACTCCATTACACGTGGCAGCGAAATACGGGAAGATTGAGGTGGCCAATCTCCTGCTTCAGAAAAGTGCTCCTCCAGATGCCGCGGGAAAGGTGGGTGACGCAGAAGAGAAAACAAGGAGTAGCAGAGTAGCTTTTACTGTTTACAGAAGCCTGTGGCCATGCTAGCCTTCAAATGTTTTACTCACGTTCCATATTCCGATGCTTACATATGTCAGTGGATTTCTACATGATGAACTAGACTGCAGGGGCAACTGATGTGCTTTTCTCTCTGCAGGTCTCCACTTACATAGTAACGGTGGGAGGTGACTTTAGTCTCAGAGCCTCTAAATGAGAGCTAGAAACATGAGCAAGTAGCTGAAATAGTTTATTCTGAAAATAAAAGTCTTTCAGTCTGATGTCCGTTTAAATTATATGAAAATATTGTCATCATCCATTATCCCTGCCAGGACTGCTCTGGACTTTGGCATTATGAAACCACAGATAGATTTTCAGACAGATAAGTCTGCAATTACTTCCCAAAACATACAGTGTACTGTAGCTGCACACAGCTTAATATCACTTCACACTGCTTTGTGAAGTATAAATAATGGGATACAAAGGAGTTGTAAAATATACCCGTGATTGGTTTCACAAAAATGTTGTTCTTGAAAAGAGGTCTGTCTTTCCTCTTCTCCTGTGGGTGGAGTCATCGTCTAAATACACCGTTTTTTCCCCTTAAAGGAACACTACACATACAGAAACGCATCTTTAAAGCTCTCACTAGTCCATGCAAAATTCCTCACTTGTCCCTGTAAAGGTTTAAACCCCAGATGCTAAAGCTGACAAGCTTTCACAAGCTGTTTTTATTTTACTGACCAATAACTATAACGTGGCACCTAGTTGCTTTCTTGTGTTAAAGCACATGCAGATTTGTTAGTCAGTCTAAGGTTGTGTCTGAGTATGTGTAATAAATAGATTAAATTCACATTTGACTGCTGAAGGTGACAGGTTTAACATTGGTTTCTGCACTATCAGAAAAAAATTGTTATTTGGCTTGTCTCCATGGAGGACCCCTTTTTAGTTGTTTTTGGAACCCTCATTCATAGGTGTGAAGTATGAAAGCTTCCAGGCAAAACCATTTTGCCCAACAACGAACCATTGAACTAGATAGGGGTCTTCTATGGAATCACAAGCTTCCTTTTGGAACCTGAGCTGTTCATCTCCCTGTTTTCCGCTGTCCCCACTAACACGGTCTCTGCATGTGTTTATAGAGTGGACTAACTCCACTGCATGTAGCTGCGCACTACGATAACCAGAAAGTGGCTCTTCTCCTGCTGGACCAGGGAGCCTCCCCCCACGCAGCTGCCAAGGTACAGGCCTGAGACCAGGACGGACCCCCGTCCCCCCTCTCTCTCTCTTTTCCCTGTCTTTTTGTCATACTGCCATACTGATACATTCATGCTGTCTAGGAATACAGCTAAGCATTGCCATAGGCCACTTGCTCATCATCTTGCTCTTGGTTGATTTATCCTTTTTTGTTGTTTTGACACTATCTCTAAAAAAAAAAAACATGTTCGTCCCTTGAGGGCCATTGAAAATAATTGGTCTTCATTTCTATGGGAAAGGAAAGTCAACAAAATAAATCTAGGCATTGCGAGCCAATGACATGTTCTGTTCCGTAGCCTGAGTGTTTATTGTGTTTGGTGTTTTTTCTTGGACATCTCTCTTCTGAGTAAGGAGATAATTGGGCCTAATTGGGTAATTAACTGTTGGAGTCATGGCTTCAGAGCGGAGGGTTAGATGGCGGTGGGGGTGAGAGGCCATTTCGCCGTGAGGAATGGAGAGACTGGGATTGACGAATAGAGCTTGTGACAACTCAGAGTCACTCCCTGTGGAGCCATGTCCTGAGGCTCTGCCTGTAAATGAAGCTCACATTTGTGGGAGTTTGCTTAAAAACTAAATGAAGAACTCGCTGTGCCTCACTGCAGCCTCACTGCACTGAAACTGGTCGATTTTGCACAGGGCCATTAGAGAAAACTACAACATGGAGGGAGGAAGCTTGATTTCATTTCAAATTCATAGAAGGAACAGAAAGAGCCATCCAGAAAGAGCCTTTGATCGCGCACGCACGGGATGTAACGGATGTTCGCTGGCTGACTGCGAGCTGCAGGCTTTCGTGGGTTCTGTTTGAGCGATGAGCGAAAACCACATTCAGCCAATTTTCCCCTCCTGCCATTTTTCGTGCCTAGAGGCGCAGTGTGATCCCCAAGCAAACATGGTGACCTAGTTACTGCCTTTGTTCCCCCGTGACAAGCAATTACCGTGCCAGTGCGGGCCGGGCAGGTGACGTGCGGTTGGACAGGCTGGTTTCCAGCCTGTGACATCAACGTTGGCCGCCCCCGCCTTCAACTGACATGAGTAAATCGGTCCATTCTGAGCCTTCCAAACCTAACTCTTTTTTTAGGGAGGGGGGTAATCTTAGCAATTTGCATTTTGTATGTCTCCAGTGAAAGAACTGTACGGTTGTTGCTGTTTTGGAAATGTAATAAATCTGAGAGCTGTGGCTTTGGTGGTTGGCGAGGCTGGGCTTGAGTCACACTGCGAGGTGAATGTATTCCGCAGCTGCATGTCCTCCAGATTCTACCCTCACAAAAAAAGCACAAAACTCTCTGAAATGACAAGGCTGCGTTGAAACAAGAGGAAACAGAACAACATTTTCCTTCTTTTTCGTGCCAAGCATTGAGGAAAGGTTTTTACTTTTATAAGTCAGTGGAATCAGTTTATTACACAAACATCAAACAAAGTATATTGCAACATATCTAAATCAAAACATTTAGTGGACTTAATTCCCTTTTTTCCACTTCATGAGAGTTAAAATTAAAGTTTGTATTTGTAGTAAATGTTTCCACGGTGCTAATGTTTGAATATGTTTTGTTTTGTTCTGTATTTCAGCTGATTTCTTTCACAGCTGGTAGATAAAAATCCATGTTGAGATTTTTCAATTATATTAGTTTCTAATTCTCATCTCTATATTATCTTTTCCATAATCTATACCACAGTGTGTATGAGCAGCACAAGTGTCTCCGTATCAGTCTCTGTTTCCATTCATTATCCTGCCCTCTTCAGCTTCCTGGTTTAATTACCTGCTCTACCTCCACTTCATTGTAGTCTTTCAGATGGTCTCCCGGGAGACTGACTGGAAAATGTCAGAATGAGGTTTTGCCGTTATTCGCTTGTTTGCTTTATTGCCTTCCCCTCCTAGTAGTATAACTTTGCGGGAAAGCTTTACTGTGTCATTTTCCATAGCTGTCAGTTTTACGTAGGGCTGCCCACTGAAATAAGATCAAATAACTTTAATCTAATTGTAAAACATCTAATATAAAAATAATCGTTATCATCTCTGGATATACAGTAGCCAATGTGTTTTTATTTTAAAAGTTAACCTCAGAGTAAAGTGTAGTTTGATGAAGTGCTTCACATCCCTTCTTTCCTTGGGTCTTACTTGGTGGTAACTCCACCCTCGCTATGTTCTGACACAATCACAGACATGACCATCACAAGATGTTGTGCACACAGAAGCTATGCAGATCTGTTTTTTGTAAAAAAAATGTTAAACAGCGGAAGGCTCCAGTTGGAGCCAGTGTTGACCTGATATCTCCTGCTGGCTGTGCTTCCAGAACGGCTACACTCCTCTGCACATCGCTGCGAAGAAGAACCAGATGGACATTGCCACCACCCTCCTGGAGTATGGAGCGGACACCAATGCCGTCACGAGGCAGGGCATCAGCCCCGTGCACCTGGCGGCTCAGGAGGGCAATGTGGACATGGTGTCTCTGCTCCTGGCTAGGAACGCTAACGTCAACCTAGGCAACAAGGTGAGGCCTCCTCCATTTTTATTTTGTGTTACAGCCTGGTTGGTTGCGACACAACCCTTCACAGTCATTTTCAGAGGGAACCAAAAAAAAACACACAGAAACATATTTCTTTGCCTGTGTGAGAAAAGTGGAAAATGATACCTCTTTTTAAAATGTAAATTAGCCTCATTGTAACTCTTAAAAGCAAAAGTAGGGTTGACTCTCCTTCTGTAGCTTCGAGGGTAGTTACTGTATTGACTCTCCTTCTGATTCTACAGTACAAGGATAATTGCTGTATTTACTCCCCTTCTTGCTTTCTTGGTAGACACCCTTGTCCAACTTGCCCATAAGCCAATATTTTTGCACAATATCCATTTCAAGCTATTCGGGTTGAGTAACTTTCTCACTGCCCCACATGGAAACCGAGTCTGAAAATGTCTGGTTACAAGCCCCATTCCTCACTCACTATCCCAAATTGCCACCCAGTCAGTGATAGTTTAAGCCAAATGAATGAATAACAGTTGTATAATTCACATTTCTGAGTTGTGGAGAACTATTTTCCACATTAGTGCTACATTAGAGGTTGTGGCCCAGCTGGACCCAGTCACTGCCAGAAATCTGCTTGTTTTGCTTGTTGTAACAAATTGTAGACACTACTGTATGATTCCATTTTTATTCAGTGGATAGTATTGTGTAAACAACCTCAGCAGTGACCGTTACATTCACTGATTCTAAAGGAGGTGCCACTATGTGAAATTTGAACCTGTATAAGGACCTAGAGCAGTCGTGTTTGTTTTGGTAACTGTACTGTACTGTATGTGTGCTCAGTCTTCGCTCTACCCATGTTCAAACCTTTCATTCATCCTCTGGATTCTAAATAATCCTGAATACATTTCCATATGTGAATTTACAGTTTCATTGAGCTTTCCTTGCAGAATGTTATGCAGCTCTGATACAGATGCAAAATGAATTTTCCACTCAAGACTGTAAACACTTTTTGAATTGAACTGAATTATGAACTGAGTGAAAAAGCGGGTAAGGGGAGAGAAAGAGGAGAGAAAGGGGAGTCTGGGGGACTGACCGTGTGCGTCTCTTTCAGAGTGGCCTGACTCCCCTGCACTTAGCCGCTCAGGAGGACAAAGTGAACGTGGCAGAGGTTCTGGTCAACCAGGGGGCGACTGTCGACCCCGAGACAAAGGTAAAGGTCGCGGCGCTTTCTCCCGCGTCCTCGGACAAAGCCCTGGAACCCTGTTCCTCCGCTTTAGAATTCTTCCTACCACACCAGCCTCTTTTGTGACTGTTGAAGAATTAGAGAAGGTGAAGAGTTTGTTCACATATTCAGTGAGTTATTCATTGTTCTGTCGAAAGAAAGCGGGGCTGGTTTTGGTAAGGATCCGGTTTTTCTGAATGTTGGTGTTGTTATTCAAACCCAGTTTCAAAGAAACCTACACAGACAATGTGGCCTTGGGCTATGTAATATACTATGTATACGCTGCTTAGTGTGTATGTGTGCATGCGTATGTGCCTCGGTGTGTGTGTGTGTGTGTGTAGGTGCGCTCGCGTTTATGAGTGTGTGCCAGTTGGTGTATGGTATCAAACAGGAAGCCGCATGTGTAATCAGCGGCGTGTGAATAATAGATAGGGTGGCGTGCAGTGCCAGCTGAGTAGGGCTAGCGAGGCTAGGCTAAGGCTCTGCTTGCAGGGTTATGTCATACCCGCTGCAGAAAGAGCGTCCCAGCGGTGCACATGCAGGAGACCCCTGCTTCCCCACAGCTGGGGTCGGGCTCGGACTGGGGGGCAGAAGCCCCGGAGACCGAGAGACTGGCAGCTGCCCTGCCACCCCGCCCCACCCTCCCTCCTGCCAGGCCTCCCGCTCACGCCTCACTGCAGGCTGCTCATGTAGAAACAGCCCCGCCGGGGCTCAGGGTCACACAGCAGGGGAACGCAGCGGTGGTGTGTGTGTGCCAGGGAACACAGGCGGTGCCTGTCACGGGCAGATGAGATCGATACTGTGACAAGCAGTGCACGCGTGTGCCACATGTTTATCAAGAGGACAGATAAGACTAAGAAGGTTCATTATGATAGTGTACATTACATTTGTACTGTACGTTGTGTTCCGGTTTCAGTATGCGGTTGCAAAAAATATGCATATTCTCTATATGCAGTACATTTGTGTGTGTGTGTGTGTGTGTGTGTGTGTGTGTAGCACAGCTCATGCTGTTGTCATCTTCTGTGTCTGACAGATGGGATACACTCCGCTGCACGTGGCCAGTCACTATGGAAACGTGAAGATGGTCAACTTCCTTTTACAGAACCAGGCTAAAGTCAATGCCAAAACAAAGGTTTGTCTGTGTACATGTGCGTACACATGTGTGTATGTGTGTGTGTGTATGTGCATGTGTGTGTATGTGTGTGTGTGCACATGTATGTGTGTGTTTGTGTGTGTATGTGTGTGTGTACGTGCGTGTGTGTATATGTGTGCGTATGTGTATGTGTTTGTGTGTGTGTATGTGCGCATGTGTGTGTGTGCGTGCATGCGCGTGTGTATATGTGTGCGTTTGTGTGTGTATGTGAGTGTGTGCGTGTGTGTGTGTATGTGCATGTGTGTATGTGTGTTCTGACCAATGCACCATCTCTCTGCAGAACGGGTACACTCCACTCCACCAGGCGGCGCAGCAGGGCCACACCCACATCATTAACATGCTGCTGCAGCACGGAGCCTCCCCCAACGAGCTGACTGTGGTAAGAGATCCAGCTCTCACATCCTGTTTCAGAAAGAGCCTCACATCCTGGAGGATTTTCTCAGGGATCAGAAACAGGGAATTCCCCACAGCATTACACACCTCTAATCCACACACTGTTAGATGGTCTGCCTCACTCACTGTTACACACTTATACTGCTCACTCTTTGTGCTTACACTGTCTTACTGAGCCCCCCTAGACACTATGCAAATATGTATATATCGTCTGTTCCACAGTAGCTCTATTCAAACTGAATTGCTTTGTAGATAAACTGAGCATGACAGAGCGTTATTTTATCTGCATACTTCAAGGCGTGTCATGGAGTGCCATTTCAAAGGCCACTTTAAAGAATTAAAAAGAGTTCGTGAAAGATTTTTCAAATGTTTCACATTTGAAATAATAGAAATGTTATTGAAATCATTTTATACAATATTCAAATATTTAAAAACTATCAAACTAGGTGTAAACATTTGAGGGGTGGTTTTTGTGACCGTATGAACTCAGCAGTTATACAGCAGTAAGCCTGGGTCTGTGCTGCCTTCTCCCACAGAACGGAAATACCGCCCTGTCCATTGCAAGGAGACTGGGCTACATCTCCGTCGTGGACACTTTGAAGGTGGTGACAGAAGAGACGCTGACCACCGTGGTAAGACCTGCTGTCAACTCCCCTGGAATACTAAATGAGTAATAATAATGTGTTGCTTAACTGATGCTTTAATCCAGAGCGATTTACAGTTGATAAGACTGAGCAGGGGATAATCCCCCCTGGAGCAATGCAGGGTTAAGAGCCTTGCTCAAAGGCCAACAGCTGTGTGGATCTTGAACCACCAACCTTCCGGGTCTCAGTCATGTACTTTAGTCACTTGGCTACAGGCTGCCCTTATAGCAACATGTGCATTTAAGTGGGCTTTCATTTCTTTAGTCAACTATTTTTATGACCTGCTTTCTGAGTTGCTGAGCTGGAAGTGGCCTGTAGCGTAGTGGTTAAGGTAAATGACTGGGACACACAAGGTTGGTGGTTCTAATCCTGGTGTAGCCACAATAAGATCCGCACAGCCGTTGGGCCCTTGAGCAAGGCCCTTAACCCTGAATTGCTCCAGGGGAGGATTGTCTCCTGCTTAGTCTAATCAACTGTACGTCGCTCTGGATAAGAGCATCTGCCAAATGCCAATAATGTAATGTAATGTAATGGAAGTACTGTTCTACTGATGGGTGACCTGTCCATTCATGTAACATTATGCTAGTACATACTGTCCACAGAACAGTATGTAAAAATGTGAAAATGCAAAACTTTTATTCAAATTAATCTGGAGTGCTGGTACAGTACTTTTATAACAGTACCACTGTTCAGACACAGAAAGCAGATTAAATTAGCTTGGTCAGGGCTATCTTATCAGCATAAGCTGCAAACATGCAACCAAACACCCTTTTAACACTTTTTAAAAGACTCTTTGTCTTTTTCAGGGAACCTAACAGTAATTCAATGCATATTAGACGATAGCATTCAGTGCAAGTAATGGAATGGGAGTGGAGGCCTGGTTGCCCTTGCATAATTGCTTGGATGTGTTGTTGCCTCATTTAAAAACAAAGATTGCGGATTCAAGGATCCACAAAGCCCCAAAGCTTCAGCATTGCCTTCTGGGCTTTTGGTACTGGAAGAGACAAGAGAGTTATTCTTTCACACTAGCTCAGTGATGAATCCCTGCGCTTGGAGTGGCTACTGTCAAAACATGCACTTTTCCTCAGGTTGTTGTTTTTATTTTTTTAGACTGTGACAGAAAAACACAAGATGAATGTCCCAGAAACCATGAACGAGGTCCTCGACATGTCGGATGATGAAGGTAAGAGTTCACCTTATTGATACATTGCCTTGTTTCCTTATTGCCATTGGCTTGCCATTGTTTTGCACATGTTGCGGATATAAGAGATCTTAATAATTGTATTATCTTGATAATCTGCATGTGTCATATTTGTGAATGTCAGTTTTTCTTAATGCTATTTTAACACGCTATTTATTCAAATTACACAGTTCATAAAGACAATGTACCCGAAATGCTCAATGAAGACTATATTTCAGATGTTGAAGAAGGTATTTGTCCCATTTCTTATGCTGTGGTCTTTTTGCAGATGTGAGATTTGCCCCCTTTCCCTACTATGTCAAAAACTAACAAACTTTCTATCTGTCACATGCTATGTTGTCACGGATCCAATATTTCCTGCTTTGGTATGTGTGGAATATACATTCGCTTTTGTTGCTAAGCGCACTCCTGACAATGGAATACTTAAGTATGCAAAGTTTTCTTCCTTTTGTGTGCGCTGATCTTTTCTGCGTTTCTTTTCTTGGGTTTTGTGCAGTTGAGGTTATTGGAATTGTGCACACGTACTGTAGGCATACAGTAAACATTGTCTCACAAGCAATGGGGCTTTCTGTTTAAGTGAAATCGGAACTGCCTGCTAAGAGCCCTGTCTTCAGACAATGTCGAGTTTAATTTTGTTTTGTTATATGAGCTTTTCCCCATTTTGTATTTCAGTACAGAGGTTGACCTTTGCATGGATGCCGGCCATGTTTATAGTGAAGAGAAGTGGGGCTTTCAAAAGCTATGCAGATCCTACACTTTCAATGCCAGCAGCCTTGGCAGTGAACTCGTACTGACTGTGTTTTATAGAGGGATTTTAAATGATGACTATATCAAGTTTTTACTCTCTGGTTGACCCTCTATTTTACAATTATAAAAGATGGCAGGTCTTATTTCTTGCTCCTAAATGTGTTCTGCCCTGTTGCAGTAAAATATTTGAGACCAAAGACCAGTACAGCATGACCTGGATGGGAGCAATTTATCCTTCTTTTTTGAGCACAGGGATGAAAGTGTTTTGGGGTTGTTGACTCGTGATAGAAATGTTAAGATCACTGTTCTACAGCCGCTCCATTGAATCTGGGTAATTCAGGGAATTTAAATGAAGTAATCGAGTGCAGTTGCGAAGAAAAGTCATTGCCGTGTTTACTGAACACGTACTCTGCCATAAACAGATCTGTGCCAATGGCATGAAGGAATTAGGACTGTGTAGAGGGGCCTTTTTCAGGTTGGTTTCAGATGTTTGCTCTGTGTCAGGAGGTTGAGCTAATGAATAGCTCTTAAAGATGCCACTGCATGAAGGTGCTGGGTGTGCTGCCGGCTGTGTGACAGGTAACTTTATAGGCCAGGATGAAGTTACCGGGTCGGATAATGCTCCTAAATATTCCAGGATTCCATTGACATGACTTTGACGGAGGGGTTCTGTCTGTAACTGACTGGCTAACAATGACTCCAGTAATAGTTTGGTTTGATGTGTTCTCTTTATTTTAATTGAGTTCAAGGATATGTCATTATTTGGAATTCCTTGGTGTAAAATCTAGCTATGACCATCTTGAAATGACCAGCTGGTTCAAAACATACCTTGAGCTGGTTAAACCATGTTGAGTATGGAGCTGGTCTGAACTGGTCAACCAGCTACTAGCTGTTGCAAAACCTGGCTTGAGCTGTTTTTTTTTTAAGATATAGCAACAGACACCTGTAGTGTAGACTGGCATGCTGTAGATGCTTATCTTAGCTGAACGACCTAATTAGCCTGATTAGCCTGCAAGCTTTTCATGCACAGCCTTTTTACTTTAAAATGGAGGTACCCCTTTCTGTACCGAACAGAGAATCTAAAATCTGAAAGTGGGAGAGTCAGAGCAATGTCATGAGAGATGTTGTCATTGCTATAATATAGCACTCTCTAGATCTACAACAACAGCAGATCGGAAAAGGAGAGGCAGAGTTACTCCAAAGTAATTTAATGCTGTATGTGGGATGGGGATGAATCGGATGTTAAGCTCCAAGCCAATAAGTTGTACATTATAATGTTGAGATATGAGACACTTTTGGGTGTTCCGGGTATTTGGTGTTTCATGTTGGTGAAAATTGAGTCTGTTGTTGCCGCTGCATCTTTTGAAGGGAAAACACCCCTAGCCGTGTTTTTTAGAGCCTCACAATTGAAGTTCTGCAACATTACCCCTAAAATAAAGTGCAGGTTCAGCTGTGCTGTCGCCTTTTCCTCTCGCTTGTAGCCATTTTATTCATCAGCCTCTAGAAGGGCTCTTTGTTAAGCGCCCGGTTGCAAGTGTCAAATTACTGAGCACACCTAAGAATCCCCAGCATTAACATACAAATAAGTCCCCCTCTCTGCCTTTGTGTAGCACCCCGGCCGCGTTACTGGGAACTTCTCCTAAAACCCAATCAGTGGGAGCTTTGTGGAGCTTGCCCGCAGTAATACCTCTCTCGGTCGTGACCTGGGATGGCTTGCGTATTGGGAGCGCTGGGCTGCGATGCGTGCGGGAGGCGCGCTCAGTTTGAACTGCGTTAGCGGCGGGGCGCACAGAGGGGCAGAGCGGATAGCGGCAGCCTCAGGTGCAGCAGACAGGGGAGCCCACACTACTCCATGCCTCCTGGACTTAGCATCGGCGCTAGCCTCCCGGGATTAGCACAAACTCGTGTCTCTTTGGATTAACCGGGAGAACAGGACCTGCTTTGCTTTGGACTGACCGCGGACGCCGCGCAGGGAAGTTACAAAACAAACAGGAGGCAGAGGCGCAAGATAAGAGCGGTGACAGAAATGGCTGCCCCACTAAGTAAGGGTAGCACTCCTTTTGAAATGGCTGCTATTCTGGTAGTGAATTTGTACTCAGGGTCCTGAGCACAGGGTAATCTCCGCTGATAAATTGCCGCCAGAAATAATAGCCGTGTGTCCGGCCCCTGGACTGCCCAGGCGGGAGAAAGTTGATCTGTTTGTGTGTGCTCCGGGAGAAAGAGCCGTGGAGCTCAGAAAGTTTTCAGACAGCAGGCAGCTCTCCCTCTCTCTCTCTCTCTCTCTCTCTCGCTCTCTCTCTCTCACTATCTCTCCCCCTCAACCTCACTTTCTCTGCCTCTCTCACATAGCTGACAGAGAAAGGTGACTCAACTTTCTGTGTGGCATAGAAACTTTTTTTGGGACGAAGAAGCAGTCTTTGAATGGAAATATATGGAAACAAAGCGAGGACTTTCGGTTGGTAACAGTACAGTGGGAGTCTGAGAAGAGTAAGAGGAGTTTAGCTGTAGCTGGGACCGGCTCTGGTTGTGTGTGTGTGTGTGTGCATGTGCGCGTGTGTGTGTGGTGTGTGGGGGGGGGGTCGCCGTGGAGAGCAGCGGGGGGATCGGCCGCTGCTTTTGTCGCTGTTGGAATGCTGTCCGCCTCCCCTCCCCTCCCTCTGCTGATGTGCACTTGCTCTCAGTCCCCCTGTTTTAACCCTTTCTGCCTCTCCTGCTGCTTTCTGAATGTAAAGTAACAAGCTGCACTGCTCCCCCCTCCTCCCCTCCTCCTCCTCCTCCTCACCCCCACGCCTACCCAGGAGCAACAAGCCGTCAAATTAATTCCTCCTGCAATCAAGAGCGTTTGAGCAACACATCCTACAAAGCTGACTTGCTTTTTTTATGAGTTTGATTTTTGTGTTTTGTGTGCTTTGTTTTGGTTGTTAAAGTGCTGAAGCCTTTTTCCCTCTCTGGGCTGTGCCAGTGTGTGAAGCTAATTCAGTGGTGTCCAGCTGCTTCACAGCTCTGGAGTGATCTGACAGTTAGTGGGGGGGTAAAGGAGGGTGGTTGGGCTTCTGGAAAAAGGCCTGTGGGGTGGTTTTAGACGACATCGATTACCGGTCAGAGGCCTCCCGTCTGGTTGCCGGGGAGCTGGAGGTGGGGAGAGGCCTGTGGTTGTCCCTGCTTCGGAGTAATGCTGAGGCTCTCTGTCAGGTGAGGATGCAATGACCGGCGACACTGACAAGTACCTGGGGCCCCAGGACCTGAGGGAGCTAGGGGACGACTCCCTTCCTCAGGAGGGATACATGGGCTTCAGCATCACCGCTCGGTCGGCAAGGTAACGTAAAAATTCCTCACTTTATCTGCAGGGGAAGCTAGCACACGGCTTCTGCTAGCATTATGTGCAGTACTGTATGTTGTGGAAAACACAGTATACACAGTATGTCACTTTGGTGAAAATGTTTTTTCTTTTATGTAATTCTTTATTCTGTAAAAAAGCAAGACATGTGTATCATTGGTGTAATATGCGCAGTGATGAGTTCATTTTTATGATGCTAACTTTTTTACAAAAAGATGACAATTTCATAGTGAGGTAATTTTATTGTAAAATATCCCATTCTGTTTTGATGTTAAAAGTGGATCCCTGCGGTCAGTGCAGTTATTAAACAGTTGTGGTAAATATGGAAAGAATGATCCACACACGATGCTAAAAAGGGGGTTGTCATCATTTGAGATGCTAATTCTACAGAATGAAATGGGGACATGGGGGCCTGAGGGAAATGCATGAGCGTATTGTTTATGTATCGTGCAGACAGTGTATGGTAGCAGCTGCCGAATTACATAGAGGCATGAATGAATGAGTTCAGACCATAACAGCTAGAGGGGGTGGGGGAATGAGACAATAAGAGCTAGAGGGGGTGGGGGGGAATGGTCTGATGGAACTATGAGCTGGGTGGTGATTGAGCAACAGTTTGCTGACTGGCTGCTGACGGGTTACACAAAAACAAAACAAAAAAACAGGCTGCTGATCTCTGCTATATCGGTTGTGAGGCTTGGCCAGTCTTTATGTGTTGATGCCGATTGTCTCCAGCTCAACAAACTGCTCTGTTCAAAGCAAGGCTCACACAGTGGCTCATTTTTAACCTACATTTTCCTTGCCCAGAGGGAATTTCCCCTTGAACATAAAGTTTGATAATATTGAATTTTCGAGCCATATACTAGCATGCTGCACAACAGGAAATTAGAACTGTGTTATGGGCCCCAGGCAGTGGATATCCAGCCACACAATTGTTATTGGGCGCTAGACTGTTCACAGCTGGTCTAGCACCTCAGCATTATCTTTGATATAGCTTCTTAGGGCTAACATACACATTGGTTATCAGTATGGAGTGTTAAAGTAGATGCATTTATTGAATTGTCAATTGTGTGTAAATAAGAGTGAAAGGTTTCTGTTCAATCTAATTGCTATGCACTTTGCCTTAACTTAGAGGAATGAACTAAAACAAGTGTTACTTTTTAAATTTCCTATGCAGCAATACGAGCTCGGATATCACTGGAATGAGTGTAAAACGGTGTGTATTTAATGTTAAAAAGTAGCACTTTGTTTCATTTTTTAGCTAAGGTTCAGGAAAATTTGCATTGTGGTTTGATGGTATGCTCTCTTCCAGTGTGGCTGTGAAATGCTAGAGCCCATAGACTCTTGGTTTTGATGAAATCATTCCTGCTCGGTGCATTTTTTTTACATTTTCCAGCATTCAGCCAAAGTCGGCTTGCATTTTACGTTCTCGGACAGAGACCGTGCTCCCAGCCAAACTGTTAACTGCCGGCCCTGAGGCTTTGTGTGTCCCTAGGCCCCCGATCCGTGGAGCACGGTGCTGTCTGGGGGCATAAGGCATGCAACGACCAAGCGTCAGCGCTAATGTCATTAAGCCCCAGCATTCTCTGCTTTGCCCTCCTCTGATTTGTTGCTTTCAATATCTTCTGTTTTCTTTCCCCTCCCGCCCACTTTGCACAATTTCTTACCCATAGTCCTAAAATCAGGTAAGAGGGCATGACACATTAACTGCCATTCACATTTATTTGACCATCACAAGCATCGTCTCGTACAGCGTATTGGTGTGATGTGTTGCTGTTCATTTCATACTCAATTTGTTTTGGTTTGTCCCTTCATTTTTTACTTTGGCAAAGTGTCCGCTTGTCAAAAGAAATGTACATTCCAACAGTGCTCACCTTTATGTGGTCTGTAGCGTAGTGGTTAAGGTAACATGACTGGGAGCCGCAAGGTCGGTGGTTCGATCCTTGTTATAGCCACAATAAGATCCGCCCTTAAGCAAGAGTGTCTGCCAAATGCCATTAATGTAATGTAATGTATGTAGCAGTGATTTTAAAAAGAAAAGAATATCATTCACACATATTATTTCATGGAGTTCAAAGTAACATGAAAATGCCAGTGTGTTGTGTTTGGTTTCAGTACCTTAGCTCTAGATAATGCTTTTTGTGCTTGGTGTGAACACCAGGGTGTCATTACATTGTTTGCACTTTGAAAGTGCTACTTTATGTAGCTTAAAGGGATCCATTGATAAGCCTGTCACTGGCTGGTCCAACATTCTCAGACAAAAATACCTCTTTGGTAATTAAGCATTTACACTGAATGCACTTGATATTTTAGCCAAATTCCTGAATTCTTGAACAATTACGTATCGTCTGTTCCAGAACTACAGCAATGTTCCCAATCAAAGATAGGGAACATTTGCTTTTCTATAGGGAATATCCAGTCTCACTTTGGCTCGACATGGGAGAACATGTCACAGAGCTGTAAAATACGCAGCCGTTTCTCACCGCCCCGGTTTATTCCGTGGAAAGATGCAGCTTAGTTGTAAATTGAAACTCACACCACCTCTGGAGTGGAAAGATGAATCCTAAATAGATTTGTATCTCAAAATAGGAGGTGTATTTGTGTCACCTCAGTGCTCGGATTTATGTTGCCTAGAAACGTTCAATGAGCCAGAAAACCTGCTTTCGTCTGTGTTAAATGCCATCCGAACATGCTGCCATCAGCGATTCCGGCTCCACACATTAAGTACAGCACACAGACATTGACCGGAACTTTCCAGGGAATGTAGCTACTCAAGCAGTTCCTCTTATTTTGCCATCTAGTGGGAAAAGATGAAAAACAACCTTGTTGCTTTGCTTTGATGGAGCTGCAGTTCTTAGGCTGTTAAACTACAGCCAATAACCAGAGCTCTGGGCCACTTGTCATTTGATAGTCAGAATGTCAGTCTTTATTAATTCAAACATCATAGGTGTGTTTGTCAATTTGTGGTTGATTACATTGATAATTTAAAACCAGTCCAGAAATGTAATATGATCTTCTTCTCCGAATGTGCTCTCTTGCCACCTGTTGAATACATTAATGGTTTGAAATCATTCTAATGTGATTTAACTGGAAATTAGTTTAAATGCAAAGAAAATTAGATGCAAAATTGTCTTAATTCTTTGAATGGAAATGTGATTTCTAGTTGCACAGCCACATACAGTATATTTCATTAAGATCTCTGTACAGACACAGGCCACCCCTACCCCCAGTTGGGTGATCCCCATCTCTCTCACTGTTTGGAAAGTGCTCATTCTGCCATTCCCCACTGTTCTGTGCTGTGAGTTTTCTTTTTGAATTATGCAACAGTTCCCTGGAAGTTGCATGCAGTAATCAATTTTTCATTTTGTTTTCTGTTTGTTTGTTTGTGTTCTGTTCATCTCACGATCACCTCCCCAACTGTGTGATAACTGTGTAAATACACCAGCCTCCGCTCCTTCAGTTCGGATAGGTCCAACACACTCAACCGCAGCTCCTTCACCAGGGACAGCATGATGATCGAGGAGATCCTCGCTCCCAACAAGGAAACGGTACGTCTCCTCAGGACTTTTCAAAAGTGTATTACCCAAAAACTGTATTCAACATGGGAAAGTAGCCAAAGCATACCAGCAGTGTCAGATTTATACAATGCATAATGTGGTCGGAAATGTAATCAAACATTATTCAGGATCAAAACCAAAATGCCAAAGGTGAACATTGAAGTTCAAGCAGGGAACCTAGTAAGGGAAGGCTCTGGAAAGGTTTCAGCCATTCCACACAGCACATACAGCTGTGCTGCTTCACTACTTCCTGGATGAATCAAAGAACAACCTGGAAAAATTAATTGCCAGGGCGGTGTTGTATCAGATTAGGACACTGTTTACAAGATGCAGTAACTGCCCTGCTGAAGAAAACAGCTCAGGCTAGGTTATGAAACAGCTCCTAGCTGCTAATTTCAAGCTGGTCATAGCTGGATTTTACATCAGGGTGGTATCTGCAGTTTTTGATGATTCCACTCTTTAAAATGGTGCAGTGTAACAGTAACAGACGTGACCCTTCATGTGTGTTAATCGCTGTGTGTGCTCACAGTTGAATGGTTGTGGAGTGTGATGGAGGGAAGTCACATCTCAGCTCTGACTGCCCCCAGACACAGAGTGAGGCATTGAAACGCCGGTCTTGCCCTCTGGGGCCCCGCAGCGAACTTTGCTGAGCGAAGCAGCAACACTGAAGGTTCTGTTTTGAAACTCGAAAGCTCGAAAAACTCAATACAGCCCATTGCCTCTGTCAATTCTCTTTGAAACGTCAAATAACCCACATTCTCTTTATGCAAACAAAAAGCTCAGGTGTGACTGGAACTGTACAGTACAGTAAGATACAGTTACTGTAAGGGCCAGATTCACGTTTTCACTGTTAAATGTTTCCCAAGTGAGCACCACACGTAATGATATCTTTAGAATGCTGAGCTTTCCCTATTTAAAATGCAGGCAGCATACTTGTGAAAATAGCTTGGGGAGGCTTTGAATTGCTTCGATCACTGAGGATGTTCACTTGAAGATATCTGATTTCAGAAGTCGAAATAGACCTGAAATGCTGGCAATCCAAAGCCATTTGTCATGTTTACTGCTAATGGGTAGAGGAGTACTTTGTTTAGAGTACTTTGTGTTCTTTTAAACTGATATATAAATAAAATGATTCATTCATGAATTAATTTATTTATAGTAGCCAGCAGACACAGCCTTGGTTTGACATAATCACCTCACAAATATCTTGCTGGTGCTTTCTGTACTTGCAAATGAGTTCCTCACATGAAGCAGAGAGGGTGTTCTTATGACGCCTAATAGACACAGATTAAGTTTATTCCTGGACTAAATTGAGTTTTGTATGGAGAATTTCCATTCAAAATTGAATATAGGCTAATCTGTGCCTGTGAAACCGGCCCATATTGTGCTAAGCTCATTTGCTAAATTTGCAGAGCCATCCAGTTAATGAAAGATTGTCTCTTCTCTTCAAAAGCTTCAGAGTGTCTGTAAAGACCTATCCTTCATTGTTGAGCCTCAGAATAAGGTATATGATGCTTTTGGCATTTAGCTCCTCTATTGCTTTCTAATCGACAGTTCAAATGCAGACAAACGATGGCTTTGTTGCATTTGCTAATATTTTTTCTGCTGTAGTCAACAAACTAAGCTGTGCCTGAATTTTCATTTCAGTCATTTGTGTTGCAGTACTTTATCATTAATTTATCATTAAATTTTAATTTTGCATCCAGGACATGACTGTTGGCCTCCATAAACCCCAGAGATTTTTTCTTTCAGCCCCCACCCCCTTGACTGTTTCTACTTATAAGCCAATTTTTTTCTTAAGTAATTTTTCTTAATATTAATAATTATTCATATTAATAAAAACAAAATCTATAAGAGCATGCTTCATTTTAGTGCTTTGGTAACTCTGAGGATACGGAGCATACTGTGTCATACTGTGACTGCGGGTCCGTGTTCAAAAAGAGTCGCAGAGCCAAACAGCTGGTTTAGGATCAGTTTTACCTTATAGCTCATTATGCATATGGTTAGCATACGGGCAGGGGAACCCTGATTTCAGATCAGCTGTACTCTGAGGTGCTTTGTGCATACGACCTCTCACTTTGAGGCTGGTCGTATAGGACGCTGGTGTGCTCTAATCGGTGGGAGGAAGGTGGGCTGTGTCGTGCTTCTGTGAGTGCTGTGACCAAAACCTCTTTGTTCCTCAGCACCTGGCGGCAGCCAGAGAGTACGACGCAGACTCTCTGAGACGCTACAGCTGGGCTGCCGACACCCTCGATAACGTCAACCTGGTGTCCAGCCCTATCCACTCTGGGTAAGCGCCAACTGTCCCAAACGCAGGAACGTCACAACATGTTTGTTAGCAAGGAGGCACTGATGAAGAGCCTTTGATATTCAGGAGCATTCTCCTACCCCAACAAGGTCTTAGACAATCATTTTTTATTTGGTGTATAAAAAACATTGTGGAACCTAGACACCCTAGGCAAAAAATAAAAAAATTGTATTTTCAAATTGAATTTGTTTTTTGACCTTGGCCTAGAGGGGCTCTGTAACACAGTTTTCTGCTACTATTGTTAAATACTCAAACATACATGAAGATGACTCAAAATTTACCCAGCAAACAAGATGATCTGGCTGTATTTATGTTGCTCTGTGTTTATGTATGTGCACCTGTAAATCGCCTCAAACATAATGTCGTACTGCGGACGTGCTTGCTGGGCTTTAATCACGACACGGTCGTCTCCTGCGAAGTTTTCTTTTGCTACTAATCAACTGTGAACCTTTACCTCTCTTCCACTACCCTGTGGCATTCTCCCATTTCCTCTGCTCTTTTTCTTTGCTGCTTAAATGCTTGTTAATGATGACAATGTTAAAACTAATGAACGGGGAGCAGCATTAATATTAAAGGAAATTAAGCTCTTTGATTTATGCCTCTGCTACATTGTTTCATTTTATTTTGCAGCTTTTCCTCTCCACTTCCCCAGTATGACTCCAGGTGATAATTGTGACCTGTGATCACAGTTTCTCTTCTCTGTGTTTGTGTCATCTGTGCGGTACCTCACCTAGATCCTCGGCCCACGGCAGACCTGGGTCAAATATGTAATTGTTTTGGATTCAAGTACTTTTTTGTGCTCAGTTGATATGGCCTGGTGTAACTGAGCCAACCAAGAGGACCAGAAGGCAAGGTTTGCAGTGTTTGAGAGTGTTTCATAGGGTCCAATACGCCTGACAAGATTAGTAAGGCATAGAAAAATGACTTGAATCCAAAACAATCACTTATCTGATCCAGGTCTGGCCCGTCGTAGTGTCCAGTGGTTGTGTTTGAGAACTAGCTCTCTTAGCTCTTACCAGGGAAACTTCAAGGGGCTTATTCTCAAATGATTTTTGGACTGATAGTAAATATCAGGCGACAACTCTAGGGCAAAAAAACACATTACATGCTTGTGGATAGTCGTGTTGCATCTGTCACACATCTAGCGTTACCAGAAGTGGCCTATACTCTGCATTGAATTTTCTTCTACCTTTTGTAAATTCACATAGCTACATCTGAAGTGACTTACAAAAATACATGGTCAAGTTCTTTGCCATTAAAAATGGCTGGATCAGCTTGCCGCCTACCAACATCCGATTTGTAGAAATTCCCTGTCAGTTCTCCTCACTATCCATTTTGTGATGGTCAAACTAATCCTCATACTAAATGCAACTTTAACAAAGGAATGCGCAAGCCTTGCATTTGTATTTGATAAATGCTCATCAACAGCATAACTATGTGTTTTGAGTAAGCATTGTATGTTATGATAAGTCATACTGAGAAAGTTGAAGCATTTTTCAGTAACACAAAATGTGTCTAATATTGATCACAGATGGCTTCAGAGTTCTCCATCTTGGCAGTGTCCTTGAGTTTTACTAGAACAGCTTTTATCCGTTATTTATTTGTCAGCTTGGAATGTCCATTCATATTTTAGCCTCATCCTATTCCTGCAGCGTTCTCTGTGGATTTGGAGGGTTCCTGCATACTTCTCCTCCCAGAGGCATGCAGCAGCTGCCAATTCATTTATTTTGCATTATAGTCCACGAGCTGAGCTTTTCAAGCATTGCATGAGCACACAGCTGGTTGCAGTTGCCAAGTTACCCTTGGCATACCCTGCCGAATGAAAGCCTCCCTCTTTGGGTGAGGTCCTAGCCGGGTGTGTGTCGATCCAGAAGGCTCTCAGGTAGAGTTGGCACTGCCAGACCAGGATTTGGTTCCAGAGACAGGGCTCATCATCAGGGAGTACCAGCTATTGACCAAAGACCCAGTAGAGCTGAATGGATTGCTTTCATTTCAAATATTTACATGGCACTGGAAAAGCAGGAGGCTTGACAGATTATTTGGATAATTGCCAGGGTTGAAATCTCAAAGCATATTCTCTGTCAATGTGTCTCTCTCTCTCTCACTCTCTCTCTTTCTAGCCCTTTCTCTTCTTTCACTTCTTCCACTCCTTCTTGAAAGCTTGAAAGTACACGTGTAGGTATATGGTACCACCGCATGGGAAAGGTCTTGACTGGTGTTGGTAGAGTGGTCTGGTCTGGTCTCTCTCCTCGGTCCCCTCCCCTCCCCTCCCCCCTCTCACTGCGTGGTGTGTGGATCCTCAGGTTCCTGGTCAGCTTCATGGTGGACGCCCGAGGCGGCTCCATGCGCGGCAGCCGCCACAACGGCATGCGCATCATCATCCCGCCGCGGAAGTGCACCGCGCCCACGCGCATCACCTGCCGCCTCGTCAAGAGGCACAAGCTGGCCTGCCCCCCGCCCATGGTGGAAGGAGAGGGCCTGGCCAGCCGATTGGTGGAAGTCGGCCCTGCCGGTGCTCATTTCCTCGGGTAAGTGGCCCTGGTCGGATGCTTCCCATTAGGAGCGTGTCTCCATAGAAACCTTCTTTTCTGTAATGTCTGAGGGTAAGGTATTTTTAACAGTGAGAAGGAGCGACCTGCCCAGCTTTGTTCCATCCCAGCACTAACCCTGAAGCTGCAATGTACAGACTCATCAAAACGTTCCTCACATTACACAGTGTCCATATCCCTGTGCCAACACCTTGCAGGAGCTTTAACCCCCCCCCCCCCCCGCGACATCACTTTCTTTCCTTTGCAATGCAATTATTCCATCTCTCCGGAGAACAGAAAAAAAGGACTGATAAAAAAAGAAGAAAAAAACAGTAAGCCTAAGAGGCCGGGCAGGCGAGTCCTCTGAGATGCGGTGAGATGTTGAATTTGTGAAGCCTTTTCTCCACTCCTGAAGCAGTGCTTTGGAACACGCTGCGTTCTGAGGGAATGACAGCTTGTTCTCTATTTCCCCTTTTTGTTTTCTCTCTCCGCTGCATGGACGTTATTCAGTAAACTCCATCTCCCCCGAAACCTCCCCCCTATTAACGAGGGAGAGAGCATGGTTAGCCGAATCCTGCAGCTTGGGCCACGAGGAACAAAATTTATTGGGTAGGAAATTGCGTTTAGAAAGGACGCAGACTGTCCAGATAAATACAAGGCATTATTATTATTACAATTATTATTGCTATTTTTTGGTCACTCCCATATTTTTCTGTTTCTCTAAGGCTTTCAGTGGGCTGTGGAAGTTTCACTGAAAGCCGACCATGCTAGCTTGTTACTCTGCGCGGCGTTGGCTGGGCATGTGCATCGCTGTGGGCATCGTGCGGTCATGAATGCTTTCCTTTTCTCTCCCGCTGTCGCATCAAACGCATTTATCAGTGTGGAAGGTTTTCCATTTACGTCCACCATGGAGAAGGTATCCGTTGACGCTGTGCAGAGACAGGGGGGTGCTCAAAAGTGACGCGTGTCTCCGGGTGGAAAGTCATTGTGCAATTCAGTGTCGGGTTATTGACGCGGCTACAGTACTGTGCAAATGAAATGAACCATATATAAATATCAAACTCAAAAAAACTTAAAATTTACTACAATGAGGCAAATTGCCCAGTGCGAAAGGTATCTGGAGCACAACAAGTTACTACGTCGTGTGCATGAGTTAATAAATCATGCTCACGACCTTAGTAAGTCATGAGCACGACTTAGTAACTTGTGAGCATGTGAGTTACTAAGTTGTGCGCACAAGGTAATAAGCAGTAGTAACTGAACTGGGTCAATTGCGATGAAAAATGAAAAAGGCAGGAGCAGGTTCTCTGGTTTACTAGGCAAATGCCTTATCTGCTAGGCCAAACAACTTAGTGTTCTGGTGCTCACAAGTTCGTTTCTCGTGGGCAATTTGTTTTCCGCAATGTCCCTTTAGGGACTCCGTAAAATGTCTCTAACATTTTTGGAACATTCATATTAGCTCAAATTGCGGACACACTAATGCAGAAAACAATATAAATAAACATCTGAGACCACATTTTACTTAAACATTTTTAGGGTGCCTTAGACTTGCACAGTACTGTGTTTGATATAACTGCAGTGTGGGTTGTCATTCGATTGAATAGAAACCACATTTATTTTGTAAACAGTGATGATGACATCAATCAAAATATGACCAAAGCTAAAATTTACCTGAACATCAACTTTTGCTCACCATTTGACATGTCAATTTATGTGATTATTGGTAAATAATACTTAATAATAATAATAATAATAATAATAATAAAAATAAATAATAATCAATGTTTGCTTATACTGTTATCTCTGGTACCTTCTCCGTGTTCATTTATTTCACATTAAATGGTATGCACTAAATTGTAAAATCATACTTTATTAAATGTTCGGGTAGACAGTATCATTCTTGTTAACTACACAGGTAGCATTACAAATGTTAGTATGCAATTAAGTATGCAATTCATTAAAAAGTTCACCATATAGCATTTTAAACGAATAGATCAGATGAAGTCCTGTGATTAGGTTTTTCAGTGCTCATGTGACCAAACCCTTCCTAGTGGGACAACTACATCAATTACATTCAAACTTAGTATTTCCTTAGTGCACTTTTCCACATGGCTTAATTCAAAGTGTGCAGTACAATATTTTCCTCGATTGCAGGATATGTGTAGATGCAGCCAGTGTAGAAACACAAGGATACTGTCTAAGGGTTACAAGCAGAGTCCTAATGATTGATCTCTAATCTAATCACCTCTCAACTTTAATCTGATTAAATTTTTGTTTTTCTTTTCTTTTTGACTTCTGAACCTTCTCTTAGGTCCAATGGTTTATATTGTTATAAGTATATGCAACTCAAATCTTTCAAAGCCAAATCTCGTTTTTTATCTCGTTTGTTTTTAGACCTAACCCTCTATCTGTTGTGCTTTGTCCAGTTCATAAACTAGACTCTGTACCATAATCTATATTTGCATAATATAATCTGTACCTTATGTGTTCTGTAAACCAGGAAAATCTTTTTTGTGATATGCATATCTGAAACATCAAAAGAATATGCCAGAAAATTATGGAATTCAAATATTAAATTATGGTGACATAAAACGAACAAATTTTATGAAAATGATACATATTTCCACTGTATGAGAACCTGTTTATGGCCTTTTCCAAATTCCCTTTATTTTTTCCTCATTTTTCATTCGGATTCCAAGGATTATGCAGCTTTTCTGATGATTTAATATTGTGTGAAGTGTAAATTGCATCATTATGGCTTTAATTTAATGGTAATTATTTGAGTTCAGTCATCCTATGGAAACTGCTTCTGCTGTCAAAGTAATGTTGAAGTTGAAACATTGCAAGTTGGTGTATGATTAATGTCTTGGGTTTTTACAACCATTCTTTCACTTTCACCCCTTCTATAAAAACAGATAAAAACATGAAATATCCATGCACAATTGGCGATGTAGCCCGTCCATGAAATCACCAGCATGCCTCACCCCACGCACCTCCATTTTCTCCATCCCAGAAGATGGAAGAGGCTTCATAGAGCACACTGCTTACATCCTGTGTTCTTTCCAGCCCTGTGATAGTGGAGATCCCCCATTTTGGCTCAATGAGGGGCAATGAGAGGGAGCTGATCATACTCAGGAGCGAGAACGGCGAGACGTGGAAAGAACATCAGTACGACTGCAAAACCGACGACCTCAACGAGCTTCTCAACGGCATGGACGAAGGTATGCCTCAGTCATTGTTGCAAAGACAATTAATACGGACGCAAAAAGAATTAGGATCCTGACGGTATTGCACACAGCCATTCCACCTTTGGCTGTGCTGTATCTTGTGGCTTTTTTGACCATATAGCTGTTGCTTGTATATTGGACCTTGTACTAAATACATTGCTATTGGACGTTATTTCTATTTCTGTACCATTTAGATCCATTAATTCAACATGTTACCAGGGACATCTGTAGAAGGCATTGTCTTTAGGAGTCTCACAAAGAGTAGGAATTTAACTGCATTTGGCAATTAATTACTACAGTATTTGTATGATCTTACGTAAATTAGTGGTAAAATGTGTGAAATAGAGGACAGAGTATGTGTTAAAGGCTGCTGCTTCCCACAGAACTGGACAGCCCAGACGATCTCGAGAAGAAACGTATCTGTCGGATCATCTCAAAGGACTTCCCACAGTATTTTGCAGTCGTATCTCGAATCAAGCAAGAGAGCAACCAGATGGGCCCAGAGGGAGGGGTGCTGTCCAGCCTGACAGTTCCTCTGGTCCAGGCGTCTTTCCCCGAAGGGGCGCTGACCAAGAAGATTCGGGTTGGCCTGCAGGTGTGTGTCCTGTTGTAGCACATATGCATAGCTTTAGGCCTAAGTACAATGCAATGGTAGTGAACAAGGCAGGTTCGATAAATCAAGAATAAGCACATACTCATGAGCATTACAAAATACTACACTGCTACATAAAGAGGATTACATGTGAATACACAATTATTGATTAAATAAATTAAGAATCATGAATTGAATCTTGCACAGTTTTCACACGATTTCTGCTAAAGTTTATTGATTGGTCTCTTGCGGAATAACCAGGCTCAGCCTGTCCCAGATGAAATGGTGAAGAAGATTCTGGGGAACAGGGCCACATTCAGCCCCATCGTGACCGTGGAGCCCCGGAGGAGGAAGTTCCACAAGCCCATCACCATGACAATCCCAGTCCCTCCCCTGTCAGGGGAAGGGGTCACCAACGGCTACAAGGGGGACTCCACCCCCTGTCTGCGGCTCCTGTGCAGCATTACAGGCATGTGCCCTGGAACCTTCCGGAAACATCATATTATTATCCCTGTCTTCTGTTGTTACAGAGAACTCCATCAATTATTGGCATATATTTTCCTATATTACATTAAACGCAGTTCATTAGGAGTACCAATGATGCGCATCGGAGCAGCCTTGTAACATTGGATGAATATTCCATGTGAAAAACATACGGTATATTGTTATTATTTTCATGCACATTAGTCCTGAAACATACATTTTAGGTTTAGTATTACTACCTTTAAGACTGTTAGTAATCCTGAAGGTTTTTGAACAGCAGTGAATGGGCTTGGTCTGGTCTTGCAAGGCTGTACAGTTATCTACAATACAGCACAGAAAAATGAGATTTTTCAAACATAATGTACCCCTTCAAGGTGGTAAACAGAGCACCGCCCTGTCCGGCAGTTATTTCCTCATAAGTGGCTTGTTCATAGTGTATTGTCCCTTACTTATCTAGTCCTTTTTACAGGGGGAACTTCACCAGCGCAATGGGAGGACATCACAGGCACCACTCCTCTCACCTTCGTCAACGATTGTGTCTCCTTCACCACCAATGTGTCTGCTAGGTATGGCTTTGCACCTGTGTGTGTGTG
Source organism: Conger conger (assembly GCF_963514075.1). Taxonomy (NCBI): domain Eukaryota; kingdom Metazoa; phylum Chordata; class Actinopteri; order Anguilliformes; family Congridae; genus Conger; species Conger conger. The sequence goes on along the minus strand of NC_083761.1, from coordinate 14,712,160 downwards.
TGTGTGTGTGTCTATGTGTAATCATACAAGTACAGAATATATCACATAAAACGATTGGAGAACGCATACGGGACTTCATTGAAGACATGTCTGAATTGTGTTGGAATCACTTACTACGTAGCTGTACTTAGCTGTAATTGTATGACATACTAAAAAAAACTAAAAACTCTTCAGGATTAGACTTTTTTTTGCAATATTGCTGACCTTTAAACATCAGGCTGATATCATACAATGATTTCAGTTTCCAGTACGTGTTGCTAGGCTACATTTCAAATACAGGCTGTGTCCAGTGTTAGATATACAAAGAGACACAGATGAGAACAGGCAGTTAAGAAGTCATTCTTTATCATACTGTATGTAACTCCTGCTTTCCTTATCGACATCCACCTGCTCTGTGTGAAACTCTATACTTCTCCACATCTAGGTTTTGGCTTGCAGACTGCCACCAGATCCCAGAAACTGTCCCTCTGGCCTCTCAGCTCTACCGGGAATTGATCTGTGTTCCATACATGGCCAAGTTTGTGGTGTTTGCCAAAATGAATGACCCGGTTGAGTCCCGTCTGCGATGCTTCTGCATGACTGACGATAAAGTGGACAAGACCCTGGAACAGCAGGAGAATTTTGAGGAGGTGGCCCGCAGCAAAGACATTGAGGTGTGTTTGGATTTTGCTGCACACTCTGCACATGCATAGACCTATATTCATTTCTTTCAGCACACTTTGAAAGGCACTGAGACATATTTGGTTTAATCTCTATGGTCAATGTCTCAAACTAATGTTTAATCCAATGACCACCATGATAATTTGTATTGATGTCATTTAGCAATATTTTGGGTTCCTTTAGTATATTTCACTAAATACTGTACTATAGGTGTTTTCATTAACTGCTTGGTTTCAGTAGACATGCTCCTGTTGTTTTACAGGTTTTGGAGGGAAAGCCAATCTATGTGGATTGCTATGGCAACCTGACTCCACTGACGAAGGCTGGGCAGCAGCTGGTTTTGAACTTTTACGCATTCAAAGAAAACCGGCTTCCTTTCTGTGTGAAGGTAACATACCAAGATCTTAGTTTATTCTCTATTACAGAGGCCCAGGTGGGTGGAAAATGACTTTCCAAATGATGTCAGGGCTATAGTACAGTACGTGGTTTATTCTGTTCCAAAATCCATTTGATTGGCTGTCCATTGCTGACTTTTAAGTATCCCAATGTTTTTCTTGTGTGAAATATCACTACATTGTACAGTACATTGACTGTACTGTATCTCTTATTGAGAAAAACTAACCTACGATTTGCAATCAGATACATACACTGTGTGTGGATGTACCGCTCATTCACAGAATATACAGCAAAGTTGTCCTTTTTTTTATTATGTAGGTCAGAGACAGTAGCCAAGAGCCTTGCGGGCGATTGTCATTCCTTAAAGAGTCAAAAACTGCTAAAGGTCTTCCACAGACTGCCACCTGTAACCTGAACATCACACTGCCAGCTCACAAAAAGGTAAGTGCTGGTCTGAACAGTCCATTCCTGTGTCACATCACATCATCTGCATATGTCAGGAAGTCAGAGTAGTGATTTCAGCACAGAGGGCTAAACCTGGCTTAGGCTGCCCAATTGTGTCTTTTATCTGTTTCGAGCTTCTTCTAGTTGTGTCCTTGCTGTTTCCTACCAAATCAGAGTTTCCTTATTTGGGTCTCATGCTTTGCTTGAAGGTGCACAGGTTTTCTTTGCTTTGTGGTGGCATTTTTTGTTGGTGTCGTTGTTGTTGTTGTTTTTTTCTGCTACGGCTGGCCTTGTTTCCTCGCTGGTTTGTGGTGGCTTTTCTGACCTGATACCGTGTGCTACCAATCGTCCCTCTTCACATCCTGGTGTTTTCTTTCCCCTGCTCTCCATTATGTTATTCCCTGTTTCCTCAATGCATCTTGGGAACCAAAAGGATATGGAGTCAGATCCAGATGATGAGGTAATATATACCCTCCATTAAGGCCTTGTGGTGTGCTGCTGTTGTCGTTGTCTTAGATGGGAGGCAGTGCTCTGTGGTGCTTCTCTTTGTGCGAACACATTTAATGTCACATTTCTCTACATGATGTATAAGCTTTGAGATGCCACTTAGTGTTGACCCATGATTAATTCCTGTGGGTATATCAAACTCAGGCTTAGTCAACTCCACATAACTTAACTGCATGAGTTAATTCCTAGGTAAACAAGCAGTTTCGTTGAACAATTCTTAAATCAGAGTATCTGCTCCATATATGAACAGATATAATGTTTGCCAGATGACACTATTAAATTATTTGTTTTACATGAACCAATGCTGCTTTTGCACAATAATTATGTGCTTCTACAATTTCATGAAAAGAAATCAATTGATTTTAGTGCGTAGTAGCACCACCATTATTGGGCATCATGTAAAACTCCCCATATTTTGATATATTGTAACCAGTTGTGAACAGTAACCAAAATGTGTCCATATGTACATTCTGATAAATTCTCTATAAAGAAGCATTTCTTACCTGTAACCATTAAAACATATCCACAAATAGATCTTCAGATAAAGTATGTTTCCAAGATATGTATCCCGATGGTTATAAAAACAAGGACTTGTTGCTTCCAAACTTTTTGTAATTGAGTGATTTGATACTGAAAGAGGTCAGCCTGCCTAGAAAGCAAACACTCACACGAGCGGATCACAGTAGGCCAGGGCCATCTTAGTCAACATCAGAGCTCACTTACAATCTCGTTTAATGAATCACTAAGCGTGGAATCTACCCAAAATGGAGTAACACAGCCATTGATCCACACCCACCATGCACACTAGAAATTAATGTGCTTAAAATGACTAAAATAACATTTTTGAGCCCATAACTTTAAGGAAGAGTTGGATCAACAATCCTAGTCAGAAATAGAGTAGTTAAAGTAACTGGAATTTTGTTGTTGTTGTTGCAGACTGAAAAACCAGACCGACGTCATACCTTTGCATCTCTAGCCTTACGTAAGCGCTACAGCTATCTGACTGAGCCTGCCATGAGTGAGTGTGACATTTCCACTAACTTTTTTTTTGCAAATGACAATTGCCTGAAAGTAATTAAAGATTAATATGTAAGAGCAAGTATGCCCTAATTAATAATATTAAAAGAACATATCTTTATATACATGCATATTTGTTTTCTGCATATTCCTCTCATACATAATTTGTAAGTCCACATGCTTGTTTCTGACATGGTATACTTTGCATGATTTATTGTGACTTTTAAGTTGCTCTGCAGTGCTTGCCCACCTTGTGAGATATTATTTATGTTTTGTTTATGAATATTTCTGTTGAACCATTTGTGAGCAAGACAACCTAAATTGCAACATCCATATATTATTATTTTACTTTGATTGAACTAATCTAACAATACATATTTAAAGTTGAAGTCAAAGTAAAATCCCTCCTTTGGTTTGCATTCACCCTTGGTTTTCTAAATAACTTTTCTTGCTCTTATTGGCTTTGTGATTGTGCAGCGTTTTGTTTTGTTTTAATGGAAATGCATGGAAGGTCGCAAGTTGACTTTCTCCCAGGTGCTTCACAGTTTGCACTTCAAATGCTTGTCAATGAAGGGTACTCAGTCTTGCATGACATGCATAGATATTATGGACTTAAAAACTAGCCATGGAACCTATGTTTTTCCATAATATATATTTGCTTTACTACAGGAATCGAGGCTTTTTGTAGCCTTACTTCTGTTTTGTCGGAACTACAAAATTGAAATAAAATCATTGATATGGACATTCAGACCAAACAGATAAAAGGCACGCTAGAAAAAGAGAGAGCCAGGGACAGAAGAATGCAGCACATCTAAAGTCAAAAGAGTATAGCTTTTTTGAGTTGAGTTTCAAGTGTATGTCTTGCCATTATTCTGTTTTGTTCGTCATTGTTTTTGTCGTATTGTGTTGCTGTATGTGCTTTTCCTGTGCTGAATTTCTTGTGTTCTTTGTGTATTTTGCGTTGGACCATGGATCACAAAGGATCATCTTTCGTTTTGGCTCCATTGTAATCACCCTTTTCCATTTCAAAACCCCATGAATGTATTGTTCTTTCTCCTTTAATAATACAAGACTCACTGACTGATTTTTCCCTCTGGTCTCTCTGTTTTTCAACCATTTTTGTTGATTTTATGTTGAATTTTAATTTACTCATTAAAGAAACAGTTGAACGAAGTACAACAAGAACACTGCCTGCTGGTTACATTCACAAACCTGTCTTTTCAACAAGATCTTACCAGGCATGGTCGACTGCTCCTATTACCGTCCCTGGCCAAGCAAAGTCTGGACTGGGTTCCCTCTCCAGCTCATCTTCCAACACACCATCTGCTTCGCCACTAAAGTCGGTGTGGTCAATATCCTCTGTGTCTCCAATCAAGTCCACCTTAGGAGCCTCACCTGCAACTTCAGTCAAATCAGTTAGCGACATAGCTTCTCCCATCCGGTCATTCAGAAGTATTTCATCCCCAATAAAGACTACACTGCTGTCTTCACCGGGTAAAACTGGACCAGATCCTGTGTCTGTGAAAGGACTGGCTGCATCAATGACCTCAAGAACTTCCAATGTCACAACCACTGGGTCTGTGCTGGAAAGGTCTTCAATTACCATGACCCCTCCTGTGTCTCCAAAGTCAACCCTAAACTTGTACAGCTCCAGTTTGCCATTCAAATCTGTTATGGCCTCTACGGAATCATCATCCACAAAATCTGTATGTGGCCTGCCTTCAGTGAAACCCACTGCAGATGTTATGACATCCAAAGGAATGCTGGTTTCTTCCCTGTCTTCACCAGCAAAATGTCCAGTCACTTCCATGGAGACAGCTCTGCTAAATGGAACTGCCTCACCAATTAAATATGCCTGCTCTTCATCCAGCTATGGAGGCAGTTTACAAGAAAGGATAAAAGCAACTACCCATGCAGCTACAACGAGTGTCAATGCAGCCTTTGACGAAGCAGAAAAGACTTTTAATTCCGGCTCTGCTTCAGGCTACAGCACACTCAAGTCCATGTCTTCCTCGGTGTCCTCATCTTACCAGTCCATGAGGTCTCCTGCTGCGAGTTCCATTTACACCTCTATGAGGTCTCCTGCTACATCCACCACCTCCGTGACATCCAGTTCAATAACTGTTCCCGTGTATTCCTTTGTGAATGTTTTGCCAGAGGCACAGGTAAAAAAACATGCTGATGTGACGTCTGTCACAAGACCAGCCTCCCCTCAAAGGACCACCACACCCACAGATGCCCGTACGCAGGCTGAGTCTTCCTTCTCCAGGACCCTATCACCAATCAAAACTTCTTTGTTCATTTCTCCGGCAGTCCTCAAAACAACTGATTCTTCCTCATTATCATCAAGCCAGGAGATACTGAAGGATGTAGCAGAAATGAAAGAGGATTTGATAAGGATGACTGCCATCCTGCAGACTGACACCAGTTCTGCAACCAAAAGCTTCCAAACAGACCCTCCAAAAGAATCTAAGATTGAGGATGAGGAGCCCTTCAGCATCGTTGAGAAAGTGAAAGAAGATCTTGTTAAAGTCAGTGAAATCCTGAAAAAGGATGTACTGAGTGAAAGCAAAGCCTCCATGAAAGACAAGACACCTGAGGAAGATTGGGAGGAGTTCTCAAAAGATGAGATAGAGGAGGCGCAGCAAAGTGCCAGAAGATGTCCCCCTAGTTATGATACAGTAACCACCCCTGTTAGAACCCAGTCTATATCTGAGAAAGATTTCAGTCTAGCTAAGGTGGCTGACTACTTAAGCAATGACATTAGTGTTAACTCCTTGTCAAAAATGTCAGAAATGAGGCAAAGATATGATGACGCAAAAAGAGATGGGGAGGAAAAGCAGAAACGTGTTCTCAAACCCGCCATGGCATTGCAGGAACACAAGCTCAAAATGCCACCCTCCTGCATGCGCTCCTCTTCCTCGGAGAAGGAGTTGTGCAAACTCGCTGATTCCGTCTTTGGCACTGATGCTATATTAGAGTCCCCTGAGGACTTTTCTCATGACCAGGACAAGAGTCCTCTCTCAGACAGTGGCTTTGAAACAAGAAGTGAGAAGACCCCTTCGGCCCCTCAAAGTGCAGAAAGTACCGGGCCTAAACCCCTCTTCCAAGATGTGCCCATTCCCCCCGTTATTACAGAAACACGCACAGAGGTTGTTCATGTCATTAGAAGCTATGACCCCCCTGAGGGGGCCCCTGAACCTGTAATGGAAGAGGCAGCAGAAATTACCGCACCTGCATGTATCGAACCTGAACCAAAAGCAGGATCTATCAAAGACAAAGTAAAGGCATTTCAGATCAAAGTGAATACAGAGGAGGACTCTGTTGTTAGCAAAGCTATGCGTCTCAAAGAGGAAACCCACATTACTACCACCACTCGAATGGTGTACCACAAGCCCACTAAGGATGCTACATCTGAGAGGATTGAGGAAACAATGTCGGTTCGAGACATAATGAAAGCCTTCCAGTCCGGTCGGGATCCCTCCAAAGAACTGGCAGGCTTATTTGAACACAAGGCCGGTGAGTCTCACAAAGGAAATGAGATATCACCTAGGTTTCTTGACAAAGACGTTAAAGCAAAGCCAAAAGTTGAGAGAATAATAGAGGTTCACATTGAAAAAGGCAATAAGACTGATCCTACTGAGGTTATCATCCGAGAAACAAAAAAGCATCCAGATAAAGAGTTATATCTCCACAAGGGGGATCGAGCGATAAAGGAACTACCAGACAGATTCTACATTGATGATGAAGCACACCTGGAGGAGGAGGAGCTTACTGCTGAAGAATCGCTTCCCTCCTACTTGGAATCATCAAGAGTCAATACACCTGTCTCTCAGGAAGAGGACAGCCGTCCAAGTTCAGCGCAACTTATTGCTGATGACTCGTACAAAGCGTTGAAGCTACTGAGTCAGCATTCCATTGAATACCATGATGACGAATTGTCAGAACTGAGAGGAGAGTCTTACAGATTCGCTGAGAAAATGCTTCTTTCTGAGAAATTAGACATTTCTCACTCTGATACAGAGGAATCTGTGACTGACCAACCTCACATCCAGAGCTCAGATATGCATAGTGCTGATAGTCATTACGGTGAGAAAATGTCCAGTGGGACCCAGAAGGATTTTTTTAAGAAACCGTCAAAGGATGCGTCTGATAATGCAGGTAAATTTGCACGCAAGGATGAGCACATTGACAAACTGACTGTGTTGCATTATACAACAGAACCTGGTAGCCCGAAACATGCCGTATGGATGCGTTTTACTGAAGACAGACTTGACAGAAATCGAGAAAAGCTCATATATGAAGACAGGGTAGATCGAACAGTGAAGGAAGCTGAGGAAAAACTGAGTGAGGTTTCTCAGTTTTTTCGTGACAAAACTGAGAAACTAAATGATGAGCTCCAGTCCCCAGAGAAAAAGCCACAAAAGAGAGAACCCAGAGAAACCCGCTCTGGACCAAGTTCTACCTGTAGTAGCCCAGAGAAAACACAGCACAAGAATGGAGCAAGTGGTGAGGAATGGGGTAAGGGCAGACTAAAAGAGCCATCTGTAGGGAAACTGTTTGGCAGCTCCAGTGAAAGGAAATGTGCTAGCTTGCCCAACAGTCCTGAAAAACGCATCAGTTCCCGCTATAATGATGATAAAACAAAACAAAGAGACATTCCAGCACAGAACAAGGCCAGTGAAACCTCACAAACTGTTCAACTGAAGTCATCCAATGTAAGCTCTGTGAGACTAAAATTTGAGTCAGAAGCTCAAAAGCACGACAAGGGTCCTCAGTGGGGACCAGCAAAACCCCCAGTGAAAAAGCTCCAGGAAAGTAAGCTTCCTGTGTATCAACTTTTTACTGGAGCAAAGACTCCCAAATCTGCAGATAACACAGATGAAGCAGGGGGTCCAAAGAAAGTTCCAGATAGTGACAAAGGCAAAGCATCTCCCTCACAAAGCCCTGAGATCATTAAGTCACGGGTGCCTGTCATTGCTCCAAAACAATCGGGTGAGAAAATGTCAAATAAAGGCTTAACAGAAGCCACAGCTCCCAAACACTCACAGGCGGAGAATGGCAGGGAACTGGATGCAGACAAAGAAAAAAAAATCTACAAGACATGGGAGAGTCATGGAAATGGAAACAATAAAGTGCAAAAGGAGAAATTAAGCCATACCCTTGTTCCTGGCATCATAAAAGAGGACAGTGGTCCTGATTTGCAAAATATCATCTCTGACCAAGAAAAAAAGCAACCTTTGAAAAATGGAGCACCTGTAAAAGAGGCTACACCAGTTTCCATTACAAACAAAAACACATACACTGAAATTGTGACACACAGCAATGCAGAATTTGGTGACACACAAAGCAAGATGCAAAAAAAAGAATCCCAAATTCCTATTTGGATGCCAGGCAGTCTGACAGACAGTGATCAGTCCAAGAAAGCAAAACCAGATACTTTAGTTAAACCTTCTGAAAGGAGTGTGTCACATATACCCACCTTAGCTAAAAGCAGATCCCAAGGTAGCTCAGAAACAAGTACATCAAGGGATGAGTCTTCAGCAAACAAATATCCGGAATCATTAGAGTCTAGCTCAATAAAAGACTCTAATGACATTAGTGATCCCAGCCCGGTAGAGTATATTGAGAAACAGGCTCCAATTGTCACTGCAGAAAGCTTCAAAGGTTTAAAAACATTACCTGTCTATGTCAGTATTCAAGTAGGCAAGCAGGGTGAGAAAGAAACTCCAGGTGGACAGCAGGGGACTTACAAAAAGATTGTCAGTCAGGAAAACCGTAGCGAAAATAGGGGAGCATTTCACACGGTTAAACAAAAACAAGCTACATCCCCACAAGGTAGCCCAGAAGATGATACACTAGAGCAGGTATCTTTTATTGACAGTTCTGGTAAAAGTCCTCTGACCCCTGAGACTCCTAGTTCTGAGGAAGTGAGTTATGACCTCACTTCCAGGACCCCTGATTCATTCATTGGTTTTTTGCCAAGCAAGCCTAGCCCAATCCCAGAGGTGTCTGAGGAAGAAGAGGAGCAAGGCAAAGCTTTCCCTTTCAAAGAATCTCCATCGGAAAAAACTATACCTTCCGTGGCAGATTCCACAAAGGAAAACCAGGAAGCAGAAAGTCAAGCAAAAGATAAAAGAGTTGCTTACATTGAGTTTCCTCCACCTCCTCCTCTGGACTCCTCCTCTGAACAATCAGATCCTGAAAAGAAGGGTTCCTGTCCTTCCTCAGAGGCTGAGACAGAAATGATGGAGGTCAACCTCCAAGAGGAGCATGATAAACACCTTCTTGCTGAACCTATCATCAGAGTGCAACCCCCATCTCCTGTGCCCCCTGGGGCAGATGACAGCGACTCTACAGATGAAGAATCTGTTTTTCAACCCATTCCTTTTAAGAAGTACACCTTTAAGATTGCAGAGGAAGAAGGGGAAAAGTCCAAATCCAAAAAGCAGGAAAAGAATGGAAACCATCGGGAATCCAGCCCCAATGGTGATGGAAAAGTAGACGATTATGACTTTGAGCAAAATGGGAATGATCAGTCAATAACTGACTGCTCTATTGCAACAACTGCAGAGTTTTCTCATGACACTGATGCAACAGAAATCGATTCTCTTGATGGATACGACCTTCAAGATGAGGATGATGGCTTAAGTGAGGAGGACCCAAAACCACTAAGCTTCTCCTGTGATAGCAGAAAAGATATGTGGGCCACAGAAAGTATTTTAAAGCCATGTGATCGCTCATTTAGCCAGACCAAGCTTGAGGTCATCCAGGAAGAGGAGAGGATAGTCCCAGAAGAGGGGAGGAAAGCAAAAACAAAAAGTGACTCATTTGACAAAAACGAAAGCAATGGAAATGGACAAGTCTGTCCTGATGGAAGACAGTCTGGCAGAGGAGGACAATCGGACACTTACTTTAGTTACAAATTAGAGGAGGAGTTCAGTTCCCATTTTAAAACTGTTGCAACTAAAGGTTTGGACTTTGACCCTTGGTCCAGCAAAGGAGGAGATGATGAAGTCTTTGACTCTAGAATAAAAGACGAGGAGCCCAGGCCTTTTGGATTAGCAGTAGACGACAGGTCACAAGCAACTACACCAGACACAACCCCTGCCAGAACCCCAACTGATGAAAGCACGCCGACTAGCGAGCCTAATCCTTTCCCTTTTCATGAAGGGAAGATGTTTGAGATGACTCGCAGTGGTGCGATTGACATGAGCAAGCGGGATTTTGTTGAAGAAAGACTTCAGTTTTTTCAGATTGGTGAGCATACCTCAGAAGGGAAGCCAGGGGACAAAGGGGAAGGGGTCAAAAAGCAAGACATAATTATCTCACAAGCTCAGACAGTGGAGAAAGCTGTAGGGATTACACTAGAGGCCCCCTCAGATGTTGCAACATCAACGTGCGCCCTGATACAGATCAGCAGTGACTCTAGAGAGGCGTCACCTGATGAGAACATTGAGGAGACATCCTCATGTACAATGGTAGCCTCTAAAATTGATCCCAAATTGCGTACCCCCATTAAAATGGGAATCACACCCTCCATTACTGTAAAAAAAGATGCTGATGCCATGGAATCGACAGATTCTAAAACTGATACACCAGACAGTCAAACTCCAGACCACACGTTCCCAGAAGCACAGGCAGAAAGTAAGCCTTGCAGAAGCACAGATTCCCCAAAGCCATCTGAGGGAAGGGGCTCCCCAACAGAGAACTGCAATAACAACAATAACCATGAGTCCTCTAACATCCAAGCTAACTACATTCAGTGTGGCAGTGTAGTGTTTAACTTGCAATCATCGTCACAGCCGACACTTCAGCAAGTCAGAAGGGTAGATGCCTCATCCTGTAGAGACTCAGAGAAAGTGCCGGAGAGCAGTGTACCATGTGACAAAATAAAGACAGATGGAACAAGGAAGACAGAGACGAGGCAGCCAAAGTCACGGCTGCCGATTAAAGTGCGGGCACCAGCACCGTGTTTACAGGTTACTACAGCAGGAAAGGAGAAGCCGAAGCAGATAGTTAAACCAGAGTCCAGAAAAAAAGTAGACAACTCTGCAAGCATGGGACCTAAATCTAGAATTCCAATTAAAGAAGTGAAGAGGGTTAAAGTCACACCGTCAGTGTCAGCTCAGGGTAAGTCCCACTCAGGGAAGGCAGAGCCGAAAAGGACGAGACAGGTGCCATCCAGATTGCCAGTAAAAGACAGGTCGAGAGCAAGCTCTGAGAATGGCTCAGCTGGTAAGAGGGGCAGGGAGAGCACGAGTGAGGTCCGCAAGCACTCCAGTGAGGGGTTTAAAGGCGCTAGTGGGGAGGCGCTAAAACCCGTGGGTCGCCTCTCTGACGAAGAGAAAAAGACACGGTCAGAATTGTCAGACGATGAAGACAGCACGTCAAGGAACGCCTCACTGTCAGAACCATCTTCTCAACCATCCTTTACGTCGCGGTCTGCTAGAGTTATGAAAACTGAGGCAGCGCCCGTAAGAAAAAAGGTTGAGCAGGCCGGCAGTGAGAGAAGGAGGAGTAGGCGGACGGTTGGGAAGGAAGGCAGTCAGGTTGCGGGGCCCCACGTGGCTCCCATCGCGGAGATCAAGCCTAGTTTGTAAAATTTTCAACTTGTTGATCTTAGTGCATGAGCCGTTGTGATTTGCCTGTGGCGTGACTTAACTGTAGCTGTCATTCTGTCATTGTCATTTCTGTGTACTGTCCTATCAAGATTCAGATCCTCTCAAGTGGTCAGTTTACTGCAGCATGCTAGAGTTGACTGGTGCAGCCGACTGGTCCAGCTGACTGGTCCCCTGTGGAGGGCTATTGAGTCCGTGTCTGTGCGGCTAGTGGATAGTGCAGCTTACACACAGACGTTCAACATTAGCACAGCGTAAATTTGTCCGCATGCATACTCCCATCAGTAGAATCACTTTAGTCTCAAACACAAAAGTTCAGTAGAATTCTGTAGAATTCTGATTTTTGTTTTTGTTTTTTTATTTCTTTTATCTTTCTTGTGAGCCGAAATGCCTGTGTAGATTTGTAGGATTCAAATCACAAAATGTGAGCACCAGTGATTGTTAACAAACTCCAGGGTGAATAAATTTCCTGTTATCCCTTTTCTTGCCATTGTAGATTCCGTACACATTTTTAGTGCTTTTTGTGTTGTGTGATCTGTGATTTGGGTGTGTGTTCTAAAGAACAATCCATAGCAATTACGTGCTCTGTTATACTAAAAAAGATTTTTTAAATGTAGTTTATATTGTACCGGGGGTCAAATTATCATTTATTTATTGCGTCTGGAGAGCGTATGTGTGTATGGCCAGAAAAGGGTACAGTCTCTCTTCATTATCCACAATTGAAGTGACACAATGAGATACTAATGTGCTCTTCTCCTTCCCCAGGCCCACAGAGTCCCTGTGAGAGAACTGACCTGCGAATGGCCATCGTAGCAGATCATCTGGGCCTGAGCTGGACTGGTAAGAAAAAGCAAGAAATGTCCCCACCTAGAGGACATCTGCAGGAATTACTCCTGCAGTGGCAGCATGCCATTTTCTTTTTTATGTGCCGTTCTTAACATTGACTGTGCGTTCGTCAGCGATGTCATCCTGCAGTCCGTTGTTTGTTTCTATGGAGAACTGTTTATTTTTATGTATCCACAGCAATATTTTTATATTTGTTTTGCTTTGATTATGGGTCCCTTTGTTTTGTTCCATGGGTGTTTTGTCTGGCGAGGGAGTGTCATCTGCAGTCTGAGGACTTGTCTGCACTGCAGCACTCTCGGCATGTGTCTAGAAGAGGCTGCTAATCCATTTTTAATGTGTTGCAGAGCTGGCCAGGGAAATGGATTTCTCTGTCGATGAAATAAACCACATTCGAGTGGAGAACCCTAACTCATTGACAGCTCAGAGTTTCATGCTATTAAAGAAATGGGTTAACAGAGATGGTAAAAATGCCACAAGTAAGTGTCCCCTTTTATTCTTAAAGAAGATTTCCACGTTTCTGCGGAGAAGGGATATGTCTGAAAGCATACAACATTTTCATTATGGAATAGGCATTGTATGTGACCATTATGGTTTCTAAACCACCAAGAACTCTTGTCAGACAACTACAGTGTTTCTATTAGTAGTAAAGGTATTGTTATTTCCAATTCCCCAAGCCACCAGGAAGATAATTTTTCTGCAGGCTATTTTCCAGTGGGAATGCAGGCTAATACTGTTGTTGATTGGGAATTCAAAGAGAGTTTCAGTAGGGACTACACACAGTACACTGCAATTTCATGTTACCAAATGAAAGCCACGCTTTACAACAAACATATTGTTAACAAAAAAAGACCTGTCAAGTGATAATCTTGGTTGACCTAGTTCTACTCTTAGCCTGTATGTGTCTGAGCTGTCTTGGGCCCTTGGAGATTTGTATGTTTGAGATTTGGTGAATGACTCAGTACAGTGTGTGTGTGTGTGTGTGTGTGTGGGGGGGGGGTGCATAATGTTGCTGCTACATCTCCTTGGTCATGTGTCTCCAGGAGAGGCTGATGTGCACTGAAGCCTTAATGCAGCTCTGAAAACATTTAGAAGCAGAAAAAAAAATGTTCCTTTAGTTTTTTTTTTTTCCAGTTTTTTTTTCCAGTTTTTTTTCTTTAGATCGCGTGCTAGGGAAAATCAAAGTGATGTATTTTTCTTTTGATTTAATCTGACATTTTCATATTCTAATATAATATTGTCATCAGAGAAAAACTGCTTAATAAAGATTGTTAGATTATGCATAAAAGGAAACCATTGTTTTTTGAGGCAAGAATAGGAAAATTGTAACATCTGTTCATTTTACTTTTTGATAAAGAATATAAATGTAAAGATATCTGAGGCACTGAATTGAATACAATTAAATTGACGTATCTAGTTTTAGTTTTTAATCAACAAATCTTTTGATTTTCTCCCCTTTTCAGCGGATGCCTTAACCGCAGTGCTGACAAAGATCAATCGGATGGATATTGTGACATTGCTGGAAGGGCCAATATTTGACTATGGTAACATTTCAGGCACAAGATGTTTTGCAGATGATTACGCTGTTTTCCGGGATCAGGCTGATGGTAAAGTTTAGCCCCATCTAGCTGAACTCTATCTGTCCTTTTATTTCTCTCTTGGAACTGTGTACACATGCAGAACCATCATGGCTAAACACTAGCTGTCATGCAGACTGTAGTGATAATGAGGCCAATCTCAAATCATCCCTCAGTGTCTGATAAAGGCTTTTCCCCCCCACCTGATTCTTTTCTATTTACTGTATTCAGGTGTGTGTAAATTCAAACGATTACTGTGCAGCCTAGCAACAGTAACTGTTTTTCCCTGCAAAGAGAACAGCAAGGCATGGTGCTGTTCCTCAATGCTTTGGCTTCAATCAACTCTGACCCACCTGATAATCTGAATGCATAAAGCTGACAGTGAACACCTTTAAAGAGATCTAGGGATGTCACTGTCACTGCTACCAGTGATGAGCAAGTGGATTAGAGTCTTGATTCAACAATAGTTCTTATTTGGTAAAACAATAGTTATGTTTAAATGTACTGTATGCGCCATTTTTAATGTTCAGTTGTAATACAACATGCATGTGGCATATTCAGTCACAATTATGGACAATTGTCTTTGAAACTCAAGGACATAATAGTGCCAATACAAGGAATACATTTATAATTTGCCCATTATTTATATATGTATTCATTGAATATTAATTATTGATATAGGTACATGAAAACATGCTTATGATACCTAAACCTCTGTTGTTGCATGCTCTTTCAAATTTTGCTTTTAACTTGCACATTTTTGCTTTCTTTGAGTAACAGGGTCTGTTCTATTATGTCTAATATCATACTTACCTCTCTTGTTAGCATGGCTGTGGCTAAAAAGAATGTCTGCTTGTTTGATAGAACTGCTTATAGAGCATCTCCTATTTCTCTGAACCTTCCTGGTAGAGTGCTTCCTCTGCAAAACCAGACTACCTGCACCCTATCCCTGTGCGCTGGCAGACCATGTTGCTGACCCCTACCCGTGCCCCCATGGCTCGCATAAGGACTAATTTCTCTCGTAGAGTAGAAGCTGGTGTCTACACTGTGGCTGCGGCTATGCGTTGCATCCCTATTTCTCACATTGCCATTAACCTTCATCATCTTCTTCTCCATCCATACGAATCATGTGTCTCTCTAATAACACGTGGGGTTTTTCTGTCTCTCTTGTTCTGTTCCTCAGGGTGCTTTGTAGCTCCTGGTTTGTCTTGTCCTCCCCTGTCCCCCTCTGCCTTCCCTTCCCCTGACGCTTGCTCCTCCAGCTCCTCCCCACTCCTTTGCCCGTGCTCTGACCCTCTGTGCATCAATCTCCTCTTCCCCGCCCCCTTCCCACAGGGTTTACGTCTCGACCCCTCCGTCCCTGAAATCTACATTTAGAGTTCCCCTGGGTTCATCTTTCCAAGTCCTCAAACTCACATCTAAATATGGCCGAACCCCTCCAAAATCTTTCCACCACATTCTCCATTTTAACACGTTTTTTCCATTGAAATAAATGTCATTTCTCATAAGTCATGCACAGCATACACTGAAAATTACCTTTTTGAAAGCCTTAATTGAAGGAGCTAACATCTCTGGGCTTGACTAATGTCCATCTAATATGCATATTGACTATTTTTGAAAAGGTCTGCACTGTAATGTGCTAAAAGCAGTCCTTTAGTGTTTCAATGTGCTATCTTGCATTTTCTTGCAAGTCTAAAATGTTGTGCATGCACGTGAGAAAAAAAACTAAACATTTGTGACATTTTCCATCTCATTTGTTGCATGCGTATGGTCTGTAGCTCCTGTGATGTGTTACTTCATGTCAGTCCAACTGTGTCATCTTACTCAGGTTTCCACAACATCGAGCTGGAACTGCAGTCTCCCACAGAGTTGGGCTATGAGCCCCCCACCCCACTTCGGAAAGATGATTTCTTTAGCGAGAACTATAGCATAGACTCTCCCAGTAGTAGCCCCTGTAGACCCAGCGATCTGTCCCTGTCCCAGCCACCATACGGTCCTGCTGCCGGAGCAGAGCCTCCCACAGTCGTATGCGAGGACACCTCTCTGGATGGACAAAGAGACAGAGAGGGAGCGGAAGAAGATCCCGGCTCTGCTGGGCAGAACGATGGAGCTAACCTAGCGCAAGTGCAAGAAGAGCCCGTGCAACCATCCCAGCCAGAAGAGCAGAAGTCAGCAGGAGAAGCCCAGCTGGGGGCCGGCATCCTTGCGGTTAGGGAGGGCAGCGAGTCTGGTTCTGACGAGGAAGAGGAAGAAATGACGCGCGAGAGGCTGCAGTCCCTTTTGGAAGACGTTAAGCTGGAGGAAGGCTCAGAGGGGGAGGAGATGACTGAGGAGAGGGTGCAGGCTATTCTCTGTCAAGTAGAGCAGGCAGAAAAGGACATGTGTTCAATTCCAGGTTGGCACAGCGAAACGTCGAGCGTAAACGTGGAGCCGCCGACCCCGGGTCGCAGTCTGAGCTCTGACCTGATCGATCGGCAGGAAAACAGGTACGCACCCGCGGCCGGTCCTGCCTCTTCTGTCACAAAGTGAGGACTACGAGTGTGTAGACTAACGGTTGTTTTACGGCGATGTTGTCCTCCAGCCCGGAGAACGACAACGACTCCTTTACCTCAGCGTCCAAGGGACAGGCGGGAAGCGCGAAGCAGAACGGCGAGCACGTGCAAGTCGGGTCACTTCCTGCCGCGCAGGATTCGGCCGGAGAGGGGCAGAAGATGCCGAAGGAGACGGAGCGCATCGAGGGGTCCGAGGATGATGGCCCGAGCGGGGCGGGACCAAGCAGCAGGGACCACGACAGCCCTGCATCTGAGCACAAAGTCCAGGTAAACTGTGGGGGGGTTGTACCACTGGGGGTTAGCGTTTACCATACCAACAGGTGCAGTAGACCAGAGCAAGCACGTGAAACAGTACCTCCACTTAATGGACTACGTCTTTTGCATTTCACTATCACCGCACTGACGCAATCAGGACTTTTTTACATTCTACACAAGATAAGACACTAAACCCTGTTTGTGTTCATGGCCACTTGAATGAATGCTGCTGTTGTAAAGCAGTGTTATCTTTCAGGGGCGATAAAGAGTATCATTCCTGTTTCACGGCACATGCTTGATGTTCATTGTAGTACAGTACTGTGCAGCTGTAGTTCGATGTGGCACAGACTCCCTGCCAGGTCGATAGGTTGCCATTGGTTGTGCGCACACACTCTTCCTCACTTGTAAAATCTGCCCGATACCTTTGGTGATGATGTTTGCTGACGCACTCACCAGGAGGGTAGAGATAAAGAGTCCAGCTCGGACGAGGAACGGACCATTACCACCAGGGTTTTTCGGCGACGGGTCATTCTTAAGGTACCCAGCAGTGGCGAGTTGGAGTGTGGCCTGCACGCGGTCTTGGTGTGGTCAGCCGTGCGGTGGGTTTTGTGTGCGCTGTGCGACCGCAGGCACGGGCGTGATGGCGTGGCCTATCGCGATGCACCAGTGGGGCCAGGCCGAATGGACAGGTGGCCCCGCCTGGCCTTGCAGTGTTTCTTGGCTCTCCTCTCACTGGCTGTTGTCAAACTTTACGCCTGCTTGCCCTTCTCTCCTCATACTATACATATTGGGAGTATCTGTTTCAAGCCCCTCTTCCACTGTCAGAATGCTAAATCTGGAACAATATATTGTATGTTGAATTCAATGAAGGCTGTTCTGATATGCTTGTGTGACTTCTGGAAGGTGTGCAAAAACAGAATGTCATACAAGGCATGATAGTAAGTCTATTTAAACGTATTGATGCTACGTGATATACATAGGTCTTATGACCGCTGTCTCAATTTTTAAGTAACCTCAAATTTCGACATAATTCGGATCTGATTATATATTCTTTTTTTGCACACCCTAAGCTGGTTTTGCATCCTGAGAAGATTTTGTTAAAAAAATTTATGATCACCACATTCTGTAAAAAATTGCACTAAGGGAAACATGAGCGTCTTGGATGGACACCTTTGATTTGATTAGTAAAAGGTTTAATAGTTGCGGCCTTTCATGCAGAACCGTGGTGATCCTAAACGTGTGTGTTTGGGTGATGTCTTGAGATTTTGTGGAGGTGTGAGCCTCCCGACAGGTAAGGGGAGGTGACAGTTCTTCGTGTCCTATCCTGCGCTCTTTAGGGAGAGCAGGCCAAAAACATTCCTGGGGAATCCGTCACGGAGGAGCAGTTCACGGACGAGGACGGTAACATCATCACCAGAAAAGTAACGTTTTGGCCCCTCTGGCCGTTCTCTGCCCATTCTCTGCATACTCTCTTTCCCCTGCCATGTGGAAGCGACCCCACATGACTTGACTGTCCCCTCTCGCAGATCATCCGGAAAGTAATCCGCCGCATGGTTACCCCGGATGACAGAGACCGGGAAAGGGGGGCAGAGGAAGGGGACCCCAAAAAAACGCAAATGTTTGAGGACGAGGAGGACCGCTCCAAGGGCTTAGGGCAAAAGAACCCGAGGGCAAAAGCAGAGGTTGGCACACAGACGAGAACCCCGTGCCCTGACTGTGCTGCTCTGACCGTGTTGCCTGGGGGATCAAACACAATGGAAACTATGGGCCTTTGAGTTTGAGTTTCTCAGAATCACAGTTTGCTGTGACAGAGTGTCGGTGTGTCTGCAAGGAAATCTAGGTTGCATATGTGTCTGCTTTGGAAGTATAACTGCTCAGTCTTACATTAATCAGACTCTGCATGGTGCTATTCACAGACACTTCTTATCAACCTATAGCATCCATTTAGGATTTGTTCAACATGCATATGCAGCATATATTTTCAATTTAGGGGTGATTTAGTACTGAAGCATTACAGTATTGTACATATGTCTGAGGCAGTTGCCATGAAGCCCTCTTTTTCCAGGGGTTTGGAAAACCCCTTGTGCTTCTTGTGTGGTTTAACAGGAGTGTGTTGCTAACATGTATTTGCCCTTTAAAGGTGAATAGAAAAAAAAGAAGTTTTTCCTAACATTTTCTTCCCCGAGTGCTATTTTTGGCTTAGCTCTCTGATTGGCTGATGCTTCGTAAACGTGGGTGGGGCCTGTCCTTTTTTTTATTGCGTTGTTTTCTGAATTACAGCACGGGGAAGGCGGCAAGACGAAACAGACGGAAGGGAGGGAGAAAAAGGTTCAGTCATAATGGTCGCACTGCTCTAACCGGTACGTAGAGTACACACCCACCGCTGCACGGTGTGGGTGTGGAGGGCAGGGGTGTGCAGTGGAGGGGGGATGAACAAACGCTAAACACAATGAAATCCACGCTGAAGGTGCCACGCACAGTTTCTCCCTCTCAATTAGAGCGACACAAAAAGCACGCTCTGCAATGCTTTTCAGAGCCATTGAAATGCACCTCTCTCAGTAACATGCAGACTCTGCTGAACAGTGTATACCAAAAGAAGATGAGACACTCTTTCTCTTTGTCCCGCTAATCCCCGCCGCCGGCCCACTCAGTTGGAACTATTGTGAGGGAGTTTGCATTGCTGCAAACTCACTGTCTGATTGGCCTGCTTATTAAGCCTTTTTAGAAATGTCAAAGACCATTAAATGATTCATTGAAAAGGAGGTGGCATGACACCGAGATGAGCTGGTGTTTGGGCGTCTATTGATATTTTACAATGCTAACAGGGAACAAACAGCTGGAGGTCTGGCAAATGGGACAGCGTTGCTTTTTTTGTGCTGATGCAGTAATTACACTGCGAGACTCACGACACTGTAAACTAACATGAAATCTACAGAATATTTTGCATATACTTTCGAACTGTATCGCAAGTGTGTAACATTACCTATTTTCACATTTTAACAGCTGACGACTATTCACCACAATTAAACCATTGCAAAATGCAAAATTCCCCTTCTGAATAGAGACGTACACCCAGTCTTAAGAACTGTTTTCTTATTAAAATGTATTCAAATGAAAGTACATCAAAAAAATAATAATACATGATGAACTTGGTTTTTTTTTAAGGCTGGGCAGAAATGGATCTCTATTGCATTCTGATACTTTGTCTTTATGTTTGTTTACTTCTAGGTTTTGGAAAAGATTTATTATAATTTTCCTGCGGGGAGATTACTGGAAACCCAAACACAGGAAATCAATCGGCCAAAAGAACGTGTGTCTGCAGCTTCCACATTATCGCATGGTTTTCAGCGAAGAAGACATTTCTCTCTTCTTTTTTTTTGATTTAGCATGAGCATGAAAACTCACTTTTCTGTCAATGATCCGGGGCTTCGTAATCAATGACACGTGGTGCCATGGTGTCATATCAACCTACACACGGTGATCGGCTGCGAAGAACCGATACAACACCGAGGACAACAGCAGCACCTGAGAAAACATTTCTGTGACCAAAGATGGCACATAAACAAATTGGATTGGTGAAACCAGAGGAATACACTTTTGAATCACCTTCTACACTCGCCTTATATTTTTCTTGGACCCATAATGTCGGGGTGTAAAATGCTGTTTCGCTTCTTTTTAACAAAATTATTGGTGATCTTGCTGTATATAAATTCCACTGTATAAATTCTAAAAGTAGCTCGCGGATTGTGAAGGCACTGGCTGGAAAGGACTGTAGAAGCTTGTTGGAACGAAATGCTGAGATTTGTTCCGCGTTTATCAGAGAGTTTGGGTGTAACTTCACGTTCTTGTACAATTACCTGCAGGTATAATGTTTGTAAATGGAAAACAGAGCTAGCTTGATTTTAACAGAGGACATTTCTTTAAAAACCTACTGCGATTCTCTGTGATTCTCAAAATGGGAATATCTGTAGTTCTGTGAAAATAATTCCTCAGAGTACTAATATTTTGATGCATGTGATCCACCTTATTTTAATTACAATTTTTCTAAGTTTGCAAACACTGTATTAAGAATAACATGAAAGAAAAAACTTTTATCTGTGTACACACATTACCCTAACATTTGTCACTATTGCTGGTTTTCTAAAGACAGTATCTTTAAAACATTCACCATGCATACGGGGATATTTCTTTTGAATGCTTCTTGAAGGTTTACTGCTTGCTGATAACGGATGGCCTCTGCAGACATGGGCTTGAGCACTTGGAGAGAAATGATCAGAATGTACGTTTTAGACTGGCACGCTGTAAAATTATAACTGTATCATGTGTATTGGCTATAAGATGTAGAAGTCTTTCTGTAAGCCGGTCTTTGTAATCATTATAGCAGTGTATTAATAGGTTTTAAGGCTGCTGTGGTTTAAAAGGGCATTTTTATTTGGGTTTTGGTGAAACATTTCCTTCCATTGAATCTATTCATATGAAAACACCTAAAGCATTCATGGATAGTAGATCAAATAACATGTATGAAAAACCAACAAACACTGGATGATCTAGTTGATTATTTAAGCATAAATAAATTGTGTTTAAACTCTGAAATTGTGTCTTGTTTTTTAGGCTTGAAAATATGTTAAATGTATTGCACTGTTTGCATAGCCAGCTGGTTACTTCACGATTCAGTGGCGTTTTCTCTGCTAAATTTATTTTAAATGAATACCTCTTTTGTATCAGGACTAGTCCACCTACACAACACACTGACCTTGCTGTGAAGCCACCTGAAGACGTTAATTCATGCATTTACACAGTAGTTATTGTTGGCAACTGTTTTGCAGCCTGTTATTCAAATCAACAAGCCAGTTTGCTATGCATTGAGTGAGGCCATTTGAACAAGACAATTTGTGTTGGTTGTTGGGTTAATTAAGGTGTTTGTTATACAAATATATCCACCTTTTTAAAAACAAGCAAACAACAACTATTTTACTTTATGGGTTTGGTTTACAATTATTTTAGCATCATGTTGAAATCCCTTTGGTATGAAAAAAGATTAACTATTACAATGAGCATGAAATGGTACCTGTAGAGTACTGTAGGTATTTGATTCTGAATTTACTGCGTTATGTATTACCACAGAAATATGGCACTTATTTTAATTTCCTTGCAAGATATTATTTTTAAATCCTCTGGTCCATTTTCCTTTGAGACTTGTGTGATTAAATAGCACGATGTAGGACCTTGTGCTGTTGAACCTAAGCTGCAGTGTGCATTGTATCCATGATTTCTGTATTCATGATATGCTCTCCCAACAGCATAACCACATTGTATTAGTCGGTCAAATGTATTCCACATCAACAAATTTCTAAATAAAACCCCAAATAAAATACATAAATGAATTTATAATGTTGTTTTTACAACACATTTCAGAAGGTTGCTCATACAGCACAGATATTACACAATGGGTTGCATTTTATAACTGACTTGAGACTCCATCAATGCAATATCAAAGAAAAGTCAATTTCTTTCTGCCTCTGACTTTTTTCTGAAAATATTAAAGAGCAGGTTTTACTGAATTCTTTCTTTGCTTTCTGGTGTCAGATTCAGACCAATTAAACATGTAAGAGCTAAATTCTGAATTTAGCCAGTTCCTAGTTCCTCTTAACTCTATAAAGAAAATGACTGCCTACTTGGTGACTTGTCGGTGACTTGATCCAAATCTTTATGTAATAGAAGTGTGATCTGCAACTTTCTCCAAACTAGGGGGTGATCCTGCTCTACCGCTGGGAATTATTATGTCTATCACAGTGGAAGTTGTTTTATTTATACCTGAGCTTCAGAATAATTCAGTTTCTCTTAAGAAAGTGCTATCAAGTATCTTTTGTATAATTTTTTTCTTTTTGGTCAGTCGATTCTCCCTCCAAGAGGAAATTTGTCTTCACAGATGCAATACACATACACAAAGACAAAAGCAACATCTTCACAAAAAATGCACATCATACGGTACATACAGTTGGTTCCAGAATTATTGGCACCCTTGATAAATAAGTAAAAACAAATGCTGTAACTCATTGGGGAGACCACTTCTTCAGAGACTGCCAAGATTTCCTGGTACTTTGTTGAATTCATTGTGCCATTGATCTTAAATAGTGCCCCTGGAACATTGGCAGCAAAACATCCCCAAAACATCAATAACCCACTGCCATATTTGCCAATTTGCTTACCATCCATGGGATAGTATGCGCTTGCATCCTCTTCCTGGCAGGTTTGTGACCATTCCATATGTCTTGTACCTTTTTATCATTGCCCTTACAGTGCTAAGTGGTATGTTTAACCTTTTATGCATTTTTTTTGTACCCATTACCCAACCCATTACCTGTCAATTATCATCGGTGTCTTCTGAATTGACAGTTCGTTGGCTTTTCCCATGCTGATGGTTGACGAAGCATGGGAAAAATAACAAATATTGAAACATGAGAGAAAATGTATTGAAATAAAAGTATATAGTTGTCCCGCATGTTTGAACATAAAATAAAAGGGGCCAATTATTCTGGAGCCCACTGTACACTCAACAAGCATCCTTATATGAATTCAACAGCTGAAACTTATACTTATATATGCAGGTGAGACATACATGTGATACATTCAATGTGGGAGCTTGTTCAGTGCTAATATGGCCCGAGGGATAAACATTTTACCAAAGCGTGCCCCATTCCCCTTTACAGCTCTCTACTTACAGCCTGAGGGGAGAAGAGTTCTGCATGTTTTTTTTTTGTTCATTGCATCTCTTTTTACATATTTTACATATTTCATTCATGAAGTCATGCCTAGCACAGATGCTTATTCGGCAAAACTTATCACCTTTGTGTCTCGGGATGCCGTGAACAAATACTTTGCAAGTCTCAGGAAACACAAAGGAATGTTCTGGAGGAACAAAATACAGTCAATTCCTGTAAGCAGCCATTGCCAAATAACACTTACAGTAGTGGAATATTGCATCATCAGGAGAAACTTGACTTACTACATAGACTGTATGTCTTTATCAGTCATACAGCCAAAGAACACAATACAATTTTAACCACCATATCAGATATGTCCACAGCACTCCTATGGTATGTCAATACTGCACTGTAACTATATTATCAGCTCTAGAAACACTAATTCAGTGTTATCATGGGGGAGATAATCTCATTTTTTAATTTGATTGTAAATTAGATTAATTATCTTTCTTTTCTCTAGTTCTAAAAATACATGTGTATATTTTTAGAGAAAAAAGAAAATGCATCTCAGAAAGAAAAACGTGATTTATAATTTATAATACACACGTCGTTAGACTGCACATGTGACACGTATTTGTACAGCCCTTGAAAATGTATTATCTGCAATTTATTTCATTTTGGACACAAATTAAATCTCTGAAGCGGTTGTTGTTTAATATCAGTACTAATATATCATTACAAAATATTGAATTGTTGGATTTAATACTCAAGCATGGTGCTGTGCAGCATGATATTTTTATGCGATGACGCACTCATAATAATTCACTGTACATTTAGTTTGAATGAATGCAGAGGCACTATCGCTTCTTCGCCACGTGATGTCACTACTTCAGCAGCACTGTAGTTTCAGTGGTTTGCATGAGAGGTCGCTCGCTCCGTGTGCCACTCTTCCATCACTGCGAAACATGAATCATTGCGCCCTGGCTACAATCGCTTGGTGATCATGGCGGACAGCGCAAGCGAGAGCGATACTGATGGAGCGGGGAGTAGCACAGCCGCCCCACAGTGTGCATCGTCCTCATCTTCCAGTAAACCAGGAATAGTCATTTCTCCGTTTCGACTAGAAGAGCTGACCAACCGACTAGCTTCCCTGCAACAAGAGAACAAAGTGCTGAAAATCGAGCTAGAAACGTTCAAACTGAAGTGCAAAGCGCTTCAGGAGGAGAATCGGGATCTGCGTAAAGCTAGCGTCACTATTGTGAGTAGCTATAGAGCATGCTGTATATAGAAATCAACTGTGAATAACCATAACAAAAACTTTCCATTGCGTGCTATTTTAACAAGAGTACAGTGGCGACAATATTTGAAGAATGGTCAGTTGTTTTGATTAGCTGGCTAAATTGGATAGCTAACTATCGCTGATCGCTTGGTCATAATTGGCTAATTTACCTCGCTAGTTAGCTGGCTAGTGTTCGCTCACTACTTCACATATTTTCCATCCGTATGTCCTTGCGAGCTTGCTACCTAGCCTCTTAGCATATAAACCAGAACGGCCTATCTCAGTGTATATATTACGAACCTCCCCTTGGTCAAGTGAATAGGGAGTTCCCAATACAATATGTCGAGTAACACATGCAGATTGACCGATGCCTTTGTTAGCCTAAAATTGGTTAATCTAACCAGGTAGCTAGTTAATCACCAACGCTGGAGGTAATCTATAGTAAGATTGTGTGAGAGCTGTTTTGCAAACGGTTGGTTAAATTAGCTTGGTAATGCTAGGTTAATGCCTAGCTACTGACCAGGAACACAGACGAGCTAAAGCTTGCTAATTAGCTAAATGGCATGCTAACTAGGCCTGGTATTCAGGTAGCTTGATGCGCTGAATTGCTAAAACCATAGCTTGCACGTTTCACGTAACATTAGCTCCTTTTTTGTTTCACGAAATGAACATTAGCTATTTATCACTGTTAGTTAATTGTGTTTACGAACACGGAGTCCTGATAATGGGAAAACCTTGGTTGCTGGCCAGCCGTATGACTGTGCTAAAACAAATTAAGCTCGCCCAGATGGAAGTTACTCGCGTGCTGGCGAATTCAGTCAGTGACATGGGTGCACACTGACTGCTTTGCAGGTGCTGGAATGCAGGCTAATGTTTTAACAGTAACTCGGAACATGTGTTGCTTTTGTGAAGATTTAGCGAGAATTACATTAACCGATTGGTTACGCGTCTCTAACTGGCTGTTATACTGTTCATCAGATCCGACCATTAGTGTTAGTTCTGCAGAATTCAGGAACGAAACAAGCCTGTTTGCCATTTGTGTTTTGGTAGGCCTGTTGTGTATGGTCTAGCGTGGACACTGCACGAACAAACACCATCTGATCCTGCAATTGACCGTGTGTGCTTACATATTTTGTGTCTTAGAAGGGGACATTATTCTGGCTAAGCCTTGAGACTAGAATATTCGGTTACCTGCTAATTTGATAACTTGTTGACTTGCAAGAAGGATCACTGTGCTTTCTTAAGACAGATCTGACAGCTGCATGTAACATCAGTATTTTTTACACTTTCTGTATATTCTGCTACACTGCACTGCAGTACACACACACACACACACACACACACAAAATATGCCCTCAAATGGCAACATACATGTAACTTCTATCAAGTAAACGTATGTCTGCTTTTCCTTAGCTTCTTGTAGCCAGTTTTCAAAATTATTGTCTGTAAGATGACCATTTTTGTATGATTGTCTTATTCAGATTGAATTACTTGTTAACCACTGATTTCCATTGATCTGTGTTTATGTGCAGCCTTTTTTGTCTCAAGTCACAAAGTAGATCTGTTGCACTTTGTTCTACATTCATGGGTAAATTGCGCACACATAATTGGAAGATTGCTATATGGCCCCTGGCATTATTTTCAGCTGCCTACAGTAGAGTGACATGGTGCTGTTGATATTCAGACCACTGTTATAGAGACACACAGCCTTTACATTTGCTATGCATTTATGTCTGAATGTAATTTCTACACGTCTGTACACTCAGAGATTCTGTAACATTTGCCTGCATTTTATTTCTGTCACAGGCAGTGCTCTTTTCAAACCAAATTCTTTTGTTTTACATACTGTGGTATATTTAAGTGGCTATCATGCCTGGCTTAAATTTAGGGCTCACAGGTTCTCTTGATACAGTCCTGTGGTGGGTGGCATGCAAAACTGCAGTTGATACATACACCAGGCAGATATCCTGCAAATATATTTCACTTTTAGCCTTAAATGACCATCTATATGAAGAAAATGGTGTACATTTGTCCCGATTGTTCATTTTTGTACAAATTGAAGTCATTGCAATTGCACTTAATTTCATATGAATTAGCCAGGCAGTATCTTGATTTGCCTTGTACAGCAATGTGTAGCACTTCAAACTAATTACAATTTGATTGATTTGTTAATTGACTGACCTGAATTTGAGTGAAACTCAAATTGTACAGACAAGCTGTAGCAGTATGCGGTCAAGGATAATTTTTGCTTTGGGGCAGTTTCCCTGTATTTGGTCCAGAAATATACTGCACTAGGTTGGAGTGGAGGTACTGTTGGGAGGATGTAAACTATTTTTTCTCAGATGTTCCACCCCTGGTTATAAGGCTATGCTGTTAACCTCTATTACTCTGTCCAGTAACTGGGATTCTGCTTTCTTTCAATGAAAGACTGCAAGTAGGGTGTGATGTGTCTGATTTTAATTTTTAAGAGAAAGAGGATTTACAATGTTTTGAAATCACTTTCCTTGTGATTCACAATCTGTATCTTACTTCCCCATCTGCCAGAAATGTGTAATCCACTGTTACTAAGAATTTATGTGTGTGGTTTCCATACAGGAAGTTTGCAAGATTTTGGAGAGGGTCTTTTGCAGTTATGTCCATTGCTTTCAAGTTTTATGAAACTGCAAGGATGGACTCAACTTCCAACAAAATGTATTGTTTACATCTGTGTTCAATTATATTCAGACTTGAATAGGCTTGGATTCATTATACATCAGTGAGCTGTTCTCTGTTCTGAGAATGCTGGTGCCAATACCTGCAACACACCTTCAGTGGAGTTCTCCTACGCTCTGACATGCATTTCCACAACACATCAGCTACAGTTCTGCATAGCCCTCTGTGTCCTTGTCTTTGGTGTTTCATGTTGTCAAGGGTGTCCTCTTGTTGCTGTACTTTATAATCACAACAGGCTTCCTTGCCTGGTGACATGGATAAAATAATCATATCACAACCTCTGCAGATGGGGGCAATACACAGTGCATTTATTTAGGTTTAGGCATCACACACTGTATGCAATTGTTTTGGATTCAAATACTTTTCTGTTTGATTTATCTTGTCTGGTGCAATTGAGCCAAGAGGAACAGAAGCCAGGTTTGCACTTTTTGAGAGCATTTCATAGGTTTCAATACACCAGACAAGCTCCGTAAAGCATGATTGAATCTAAAGCTATTAAGTATTTCTCCCAGGTCTGTTATTAATATTTTTAATGAACAAACTATTCATGGTAAATTTTTGTTTGTTTGAAACTGAAATTTGTTGAGTCCTTAACCTGAATTTAATTAAGATTATCAATTTATATCTTAATCCGGAAACATTGGGGAACTTGATTTCAAAGGTGAAGGTATATCCATGAAAATGTTCATTAATGTAGTGTTTTTGTCGCAGTGCATTTATATTGCTCATTAATGCTATGGTTACATGTTTCCAGTTTTTCAGCACTGTAACTGTTGCCTACCCATGCCATGACATGCCTACTGGCACACGAATATAAGAAACAAAAATAAATCTTGTCAGGGAAGCTGCTATACTATACAGATTTAATGCAGTTCTACTTCAATAATTAAATGAAATCCTCTGTGGCTGGTTGAAATTGAAAACCTGGAATGATTTTAATAAGGAACACTGGTTACCATGTTAAGCTAAGTTGGTTAGCAGTAATGACTGGCATAGCTTTTCAGAAAGGTGTGAAGGACTATGCATGAAAAGGCATATCATTGCTGAAACTACTGGTGACAATGTAGAGTTCTCGTATCACTCTCACCTGTTGTAACCTGTTTGTTTGCCTATTGCATTTTATTATTTTTAATTAATTAATTCTTAGTCAAATTAGGCCATTCGTCTTACAATTCCTTCCCAGCCACTCGTAGGCTAATTGCGGAATGATTTTTATACCTCTGTGGTGAACGCAGGCAGTGGATCTGTTGAACAGGTGGAAGAGTAAATGTTTGCTCATGCCTGATGTATGTTGAGTAATGGTACCTTTGTTCTCTACAGGGAATGAAGGAGTGCCAATACATCTTTGTCAGTTTTTCTTTCCCACATAAATGTTTTGTGCTCCGGCCAGCTGTATTTACTGTTTATCCGTGGAGACGTGACAGACACAGCAGTGAGCACGCGTGGGTGTGTGTCAGAGATACTGGATTTGCAGTTTGTAGAATCATTAGAATGGCGGAGGGAAAAATAATGGTCGAGTGCTGTATGATGTTGGAAACTTAATGAAGACAAACACCACACGATCAAGTTCACTCATTGAAATTGCGGTTTTCCTTTTGCTCTCGCTGTTTGAACAAGGATAGGCTGTGGTGATAGTGCGGTATGAATATTGCATTACCCCATTATGAAGAAAAAAGGAAAAGAGTGTGCGAAGTTCAGATTCATTGCCATACTCACTTTCTCCCTCAGAATTTTAATGAGCTTGAAAAAAAAAAAAAAAATGTTTTTGTGCACTTTGCTGTGGCGTTTGACGCTCTTCTCTTCTTTCTGTTTTATTTGCAGCAAGCCAGGGCAGAACAAGAAGAGGAATTCATCAGCAACACCCTTTTCAAGAAGATCCAGGCCCTGCAGAAGGAGAAGGAAACTCTCGCAGTCAATTATGAGAAAGAGGAGGAGTTTCTCACTAACGAACTCTCTCGAAAACTTATGCAAGTGAGTGTCAGAGCAGGGCACCTGGACCATTCTGCTTGTTCTTCTTTATTCTTGTTTATGGCCTTTGTGACACAAACAGGAAATGTTGACATGGGCCTCAACTTGCGCTCTCTGTGACTAGCCTATGAAAATTGATCAGGAGCCACTCGACTGCTACTGTTTCTAAGCTTTACGGCCTTGTACCAGACGTGAGACCGGACAAGATGAAAACTTGTGTCTCTGGGTATATGGATATATGTAAACACTTGCACTTGTAATGCCCATTGAGGTTTGCCGATTTATGGGTTGCCATAGTGCATTCATGTGAAAAGCGCATGATTATGATAGTGATTTGTGGTGTATTAAAACAGGTCTATTGTAACAATAATAGAGCGGCCCTGTGAAAGCACCGTGAATGCAGTTAATGGTGCTCGTGCTCAGTATGTAGTGATGTACTCCGTGCTCATGATGGCTGATGTGCCGGGAACATCAGTGCTGCAGTGAGTCAGGAGTTTATCTGCCTGGGGCCTGCCTGGATTCACCCTGGGGCCTGCCTGGATTCACCCTGCGTTCTGCCGCAGAAATGCCTGTGGAGGCGATGGCGTGCTGGCCTGGCAGACGGAGTGGACCGTTCCCCGCGTGACTAATGCGGTCACCGCTCGCATCGCACGTCGAAAGGATGAGCTCTGCTCGGGGGGGGGTAGAACAGAGGAACGGGTTGTCCTGAAAGTGCAGGGGAGATGGAGGACCAAGTCTACGCTGTGTTCATGCGAAAGATTCACCTGAGAGAGTGAGGCAGAGGGTTGAAGGGTAGTTATCGGCACGCCAGGCCTGCTCATGAGTGAGACTCGCCACGTCTCCACAAGTACGGCCGGTTAGGTAACAACTGATTCAGCCTGATGCTGGAAAACTTGCTGTGTTTTAGCCCTTTCCTTCTTTAAGCCCTGCCCTTTAAAGACCTTGGACTGAACATTGATGGAGATGTCTGCTTGGCTCGAGCACCAGCTTTCCTCCCCTTCCACGCAAAGGAATGTCCTGTTCAGGGTCACTCTCAACTTTGAGTTCTCTTGCTTACAGTATTTCCTCATAATTGAAAATGCCTTCATGGGTCCAGGTCTTCGCAGTTACACAGTGTTGGGTATCGTACCCAAGGTTGTCTGATAAAATCATTTGACTGTACACTGATGTGACCCTAAAGCAGGGACCCTGTTCTTGATCACATAGCAGAACAAATATAAACAAGAGCCGTGCAGTCTTCAGCTCTGTTTGATAACATATCCTCCCTCCCTCCTTCCCTCCTCCCTAGTTACAACATGAAAAGGCTGAGCTGGAGCAGCACTTGGAGCAGGAACAGGAGTTCCAGGTGAACAAGCTGATGAAGAAGATTAAGAAGCTGGAGAATGACACCATCTCCAAGCAGCTCACCCTGGAGCAGGTACAGCAGGACTCCATAAGATTCATCCCAAAGTGCAACTGTATCACCAGGCTTTCATAATGGGTTTCCCCAAGGGTTTAAATCAAAGTATTATCAACAAAAGAACATTACTTCCCTGCAATGTTGAGGATGATTTAATGAGATGTTCAGATTTTCATTATTTATTTCCAAAAACCTTGTTTTTATTTTTTAAAAGGTAATACATTTGTTGACCAAGTTGTGCCCATAATATTATCTGTTAGCAAAATGTCTTGGACCTTAAGCCTGTGTCTTATTAAAGGTGGGTACTCAGCGTAAATCCTTATGGACATCAGCAATTGGCATCAGCAATTTCAGAAGTGTTTGGGGCTCTTTTTCACAACGTGTGCTTTATACGGTCGAATGGCTGTGCGCAACTCCCAACTGGTGTGGTCCAAATTACCATCACATGCCTTGTTCACATAGTCCAATTTACTAAATAGTTCACTAATAATTATCCATGGAACTCAATATTTTACATGCTGTAATGTGAGACTGGTAGTGGCTACCGCTGTTTGCACTCTGTGGAGGTTAATGATTAAGAATCTCTGAAGATTGACGTGACTAATTGGTTGTGTACTGAACTCGGCACAGTAATTTTGTTATTTATCCGAGGCTGCTGAAGGTTACTTAAGGTGTTGCCCTGTGTTTATTTTTGCAGCTCAGACGAGAGAAGATTGACCTTGAAAACACATTAGAGCAAGAACAAGAAGCACTAGTTAATCGACTGTGGAAGAGGATGGACAAACTGGAAGCAGAGAAGAGGTCAGTTTTCAAGAATTGGAAGGTTCAAAGAAGAACAAAGCCCTGGTTGTCTACTATCATTAAAAAAAAAATGATTTAAAACAAATTTATAATTCCTGTGTATGTCATACACAGAACTTGTTGGCTACACTTCACAAAACTAACAGTACTGAGACCATACGGCTGAAATTAAAGTATTAAAACTTAAATAATATGAAGTATTAAATCCTTGTCTGGGTGAGAAATTTCCCCAAGGGTTCGGCGAATGGCCAGGGTTAATTTCCTCAGCGGTGATTTATAGGCAAATCAAAAAGCTCCTCTTCCTTTTTCGACCCCCAGAATCCTGCAGGAGAAATTAGACCAGCCCGTGTCTGCCCCTCCATCTCCCAGAGACATATCCATGGAGATCGACTCTCCGGAGAACATGATGCGGCATATCCGGTTCTTAAAGAACGAGGTGGAGAGGCTAAAGAAGAACCTGAGGACTGCTGAGCTGCAGCGTGAGTGGAGACGCCACACTCCTCCGGCCATTCTCCTGTGCTTCATCTCTCCCTTAAATGTCCTAATGTCTCCCCTTTCAGGTCCTGGTTGTAGTCTGGATTCATCTAGATCAGGGATGGGCAAGGAGGGCTGTATCTGTTTCGGGATTTCAGACCAACTTCTGCTCTTCATTATTTAATTAGCCCTATCATTTACATGATCTGTTGTTTATTGCCACATTCCGTGATATAAACAGCAGCTGATAAATGTTCTAGTCTTGTAGCATTTTATTGTGGTGTAATTTACGAGTGAATCGGTCATGGAGCATATGGCTAATTAGCTGATTGAGCCAGGGTAATTGATGGCACTAATCCTCCGGGACTGGAGTTGCCCATCCCTGATCTAGATGGTTTTGTAACAACACAAGTACAATAGTCCTACTAGCCCTAGACCCTAACTGAAGTAACAGCATCAACAAGGCAAGTTGGGGCTGCTGTTCTGTGCTTTGTCTGTCCTAGTTTTTACATTTAAAATTTACTCTGTCCTTGTGCCTCCAGCAAATTCATTAATTAGGCCGTTTGTAGTCTGGAATCATCTAGATGGTTTTGTAACATCACAAACAAGTACAATAATCTTCCTAGACCTAGATTCTAACCTCAGAAACTGCATCAACAAGGCAAGTTGCATCTGCCGTTCTGTGTTTTGTCTCTCAGAGTTTTTCCATTTCAAATGTACTTGTCCTTGTGCCTCCTGCAAATTCATTATTTAAGCTGTTTGCAGTCTGGAATCATCTTTGTTTTTATATCAACACAGTACAGTGACCATAATGAACTTTGTTGATGTTCTAGGGAAGGTTAGGGACAATGCAAATATCCTGTTGGTCATCAGCCAGTTTTCCTACCTATTTTGCATTGAAGAGACAGCAGCTATGTGGATTATATTGTTAGTTTTATTCCAGTTGTTTCTGCTCAGCAGCTCAGAAAGTTGGTGGTAAGATGACTGTTTTGTTGAAAACAAATTATTTACATGAATCATAATTTATTACACATAAGCGTAACATTTAGAGAAAAGTATGTAATGGCTAAGCATATACATTTTACATACATATACAGTGTAATATATTGTTTATTCATACAGTTTATCCACTATTTATAAATGGTGTGTGGAAAATATTTGACCTGTAGCTGCCTTTTGTAAAAAGTGTCTGGCCCTCAGAAAGCAGTTGAAGGACACTTATTTATGGTATGCTTGTTATGAAAGTTCAGAAATGTCAAAAATCTGTTCGCGCACCTGTGAGGGTGAGTCGGTTCCATGGTGCTTGTGCAGACAACTCCTGTAGGCCTCTTAAAGCCTGCCAGACTGAGTTAACAATCTGGATTTTATAGCCTGTTTCCCAAAGCAACAGAGGGGGGGGGGATCAATATGGTGG
Source organism: Conger conger (assembly GCF_963514075.1). Lineage (NCBI taxonomy): Eukaryota > Metazoa > Chordata > Actinopteri > Anguilliformes > Congridae > Conger > Conger conger. Next base: position 14,678,537 of record NC_083761.1, on the reverse strand, counting down.
CAGAACTGTTCCAGCACCCCTTCAATTCACAGCACTGTAGCAGTGTTTCTGATTTTGTCTGGCTAAGCCTTTAGACAAAACTTAGGACAAGATAAGGCAGAGGCCCTTTGTCTGAGTTCTGTTGTGTATTTATAGTAGAAGTGGCACTTTGGTTGTTACCCTGTCCTTGGGAGCTTCTAATTTGAATCCCTCTTGTGTTTTGCCCTGGGTGTGGCCTTTCTCTGTAAGCATTATTCCCATATTTGCTGCTTGCAGCTATGTTTAAACAACATATAGATTTTTAAAATAAGTGTAAAATAATCATGTTCAGTAGTCAATGTGTTTGAAGTGTGTCAAGGGTTTTGGCCTCGGTGTCGTCTGCTCACTTAGGTTTAAAAACATTGACATACAAAGCAGTACTCCATGTAACCACGAGGGGGCACCATTACATTGGCCACCCAAAGGTGACCAGCAAATACGGACTGTCGGCTGATGAAATCCTGTGCTTTGTTACTTCACCGTAGGGTTAAAAGCAGACACTGCAACTCCAAGTCATGAGGGCCGCAATGTCTGCCGGCATTTGCTTCAACCGTGCGCTACACCACCTGATTTCACCAATTAGCTTATCTGAACCAAGCAAATAATCAGTGAAATAGTTAGTGAAATAATTAGTGAAATTAGGCGGTGTAGCGCACGGTAGGGCCGAATACCTGCAGATGCCGCAGCCCACAGGACGTGGAGAGGAGTAGCGCTGCTCTAAACGGAGGCCTCTGTTCCCTGCGCCCCTCAGACACGGAGAAGCGGGCGCAGTACATCGAGGAGGAGCGGCACATGCGGGAGGAGAACATCCGGCTGCAGAGGAAGCTGCAGAGGGAGATGGAGCGGAGGGAGGCGCTCTGCCGCCAGCTGTCCGAGAGCGAGTCCAGCCTGGAGATGGACGACGAGAGGTACGGCCCCGGGGCCCACGTCTCATTGCATTACAGTCACCGCCAACCCTCCGGGCCCCAGTCCTGTGCCGTGGCAGCACGCTGCCGTGGGGACCGCAATCCCTCCCTCACTGCCCCGTTTCAGAAGGTTTTCCGAAGACGCTGCATACACTTTTTGTGGTGAGAGACTGTCTCAGAGAGAAAGTCCAAACGGGCGCCAGCTGTTGGATTCGGAGTCTAGAATAAAGAACATCATCTTTGTGCCTAGCTCATTTAAAAGATGAAATATGCAGTGGTGGAAACCAGTGGCAGTTTGGAAATTTGATTTAGAGGTTAAGTCAAGGTTTCTGCAGGAGTGATTTCAATACACTTTTGTAAGGGCCTGGTAGTTCTGGAACAGAGTATACAATATTGTCTGTTTCTACTTTTTGAGGCTGTGTATAACACTTTAGGATGCACCAGAAGCAGCCCTCCTTACCCACTCTTAGTACCTGGAGGACAATATCGCCTTTTACTTATTCTGGTCAAAAAAACCTAGCAGTTACTGAGATCATAGAACATTCCACTGGCAGCAGTGAAATGCAGGACAGAGGACTCTACAGGCCCCTCAGTTATAGACAAGCTGAAACGGAAGTTAGAGCAGCACTAGTTTCTGCGATATGACGTGCAGTACGCTCCAGTATTATCGGCACCCTTCAAAATGCACAAAAAATACCATTATTAAAACAGTAATAGTTATTGACAAACTTTATTTTCCAACATGTGTGATGTGGTTTATTAATAATTCTATGAAATCAACCAAAGTCCTACATTTTTTCGAATGGAAAATATATTTCCCCAAAAAACGCTATATTTCACAATTATTGGCATCGCTGGTTTAATACTAAAACATGACAGCCATGAGTCTTTTCCCATAATTTGTGATGAGGTTAGAAAACATATTTGGATGGGTTTTCTGAATCATTGATATCCTTTGGTTTGCGCTTACGGAACTGCCTCTTCAATTCAGACCGCAGGTTTTTTGATGGGATTTAAGTGTGGAACATGTTTTTTTTGCTCTTCATTTTATACGGTCATTTCTTACCCGTTAAGGCCATTATGGTTCTGTTACGCGTCAGCAGAAGTGATTTGTTTCTGGCTCAGTCTGTCTCTCTGTCTGCAGGTATTTTAATGAGATGTCTGCCCAAGGTCTTCGCCCCCGGACTGTGTCCAGTCCAATACCTTACACACCTTCCCCCAGCTCCAGCAGGCCCATATCGCCTGGTACGTATGCCACACTGCAGGCGTGAAAAACCTGTCTCAATCATTTTACTGCTCTGTGTCCTGGTACCTGTGTCCATAAAGCCCACCTTTGAAACTGTGAAAGTGGGTTGTGTAACACAAGATTTGATGAGATGGATGATAATCTTGTTAATTATTGACCGATGGATTCGCATGTTTGTGTTGTAGGGTGATGTGCTTCAGTGTCCGGCTTGCAGCAAGAGCACATGCTTTACATAAAGCAAGTTTGCGTGTTGCTCAGCAAAAGGTGGAGAACTGAAGATTAAGATAGAGAAATTAAAGATATCACCCCAATTTATTCTTGTAGTTAACACAAAAATCTTTTAAGCTACCATTTTGTATGTAGCCATCATGCTACATTTCCCAATTTTGAAATAATTAGTTTTGTTAGCGGTTTCTCCAGCTCTTACTTGATTCATAATAAGCCAGGCTGAAAATAGGACACTGTTCCACATTAATTCTCTCCAAGTGGTGTGGACTTGCCTGTCAAATTGATTTGTGCCTTCTCAGAAGGCCTGCTTTTGCAAACACTTGTTTGTTAGACATTTGAAGAACATGAAGAGCACTCATAAGCCACTAGGGGAAAGGACAAGTGGGGAAAACAGGGGGCATATTCCAGGTCAAGCATACAAAACAAATACCTGGTCAGCAAATTACAGAGGCATATTATTCCTTGTGCAGTCTTGCTATTGGCCTCAATGTAATCACAAGAAGCTAAACCAGGCAGCTCTTTTGTACCCATATTTTGAGGGTGGAAAACATTAGTGTAGCATTGCTGCGTATTGTACTGGATGTGGACTATTGCTTGTCCAGACTGTTTGCTTTAAAATGTTGAAATCCACCTTTGGGGAAGAGGCATAATTTAAGTACTTGAATGCCTCTTTTACAGTTACATTATATAATTTGAGAGGTGGCAGATATCCACTTGTATGCCGGGTGTCCGAAAGCAACCTCAAGGTCAAATTGCACAGAGGCTTTCAGGGCAATATATAGCCCTGCCAGTTAAATTCAGCACTGCCCACTACCCCCAACCCCCTGTTTTCCCTCCCCTCCCAGTGCTGCCGATCCAATGGCGAGTGGGGATGGCATTAGCATTTACAGGTTTCCATTAGTAATGCTAGCGCCCTGCCGCGTCAGCGCCCGGCTAAAGAATGTGTTGTGCGCGCCCCCACCTACAGCGTATTTTTACCTCTGCCAGATTCCATGGCAGGCTCAGAGTTCGGGCTGGCTGTGGAAGACGAGCGCTGATATTTATTATACCCGCTGGCCATCAAAGCTCCCTGTGGGACTGGCACACCTTTTAATCACAGAATGTAACCCGACCCAGTGGCACCCGCAGTCGCTGCTCGCCTGGCTCCTGAATCCTGGACTAACTAGGTGGCATTCCTGGAGCCAATGTGCCGTCTAGACAGGATAATTCAAAGGCTGGCGTGATCAAATTCATATATCCATGAAGCCCTATGCTTGTCTTTTTTGTTTTGTGAAAACCCTTTCTCATAGAAACTTGAGGCATATATAAAATGGCTAGGTTGAAGACTGTTATTGCCATTTCCATTTGTAGGTGCTATGAGTTACTGTGCTAATAAGTATTCATAAGGTGGAGTGTTTTCCCTTTAATCAAAAATTTGTGAGTAAATAATAAATAATTTTAATGAGTAAAATAAAAGTATTTCATATTTGAAGAAAATTAGGTTGAACTTCCTTACTGTTTCAAAAAAAAAGCTACAAAGCTGACATACTTAGCTGTTGGTGAATGTTTTTTTTTCTTCTTTTATGAGGGTTATTGTTTAACGGTAGCAATTGGTTTGAACTGAAATGTTTCAATACTTCATAATATTGTATAGTAGTGTACAGTGAAAAATTGGACAGTAAAAAGTTAAAAAGTGCATTATAGCACTAGATTTGGAGACTTCCTAAATATGAAATCGCCTTGGCAAAATAAGTGACTGTCTGCCAAATGGCTGTTGAACTGTTATTGTAGATATCTTGCTGACTAGTATCGTTTTATTCTGACCTCATAAACTGCAGTGATAAATTCAAGAGCTGCATTTTGATGAGTGCATGTTTACAAGTCTATTAATGAAAGGACATCGTAAACTAACTGGTCTTGCAAGTATGTACGTCACAGTATTCTCAATCTAGAATCAAGATTGAGATTGATGTAATCAAACTAATCATTGCTAATGTAACGTGAATTTCCCAACATATTTTATCAAGATAAGCGTATAATATAATATTTGTGCTTTATGATGGGAGCTTGGCTTTAGTGGCAGAAGAGTAAATACTGTAACACTGACTTAAGACAATGCCATTTACACGATATGTCTGGACAGTTGAAGCATGGCTATTTTCCTTGGCTGTAAATAAGTATTTAACCCTCGTGAGTAATTATTCGATACTTCAAATTGTACAGCGGATACAAAAACCTCCTACTCCAAATATTCATGCCGCATTACATTACACTGCGAGTCACTGGCATGTTGTGCTAAGTGCCGTAGTGCTGTACATCCACTGAAATGCTAACAGGTTTAATTCCTCCAGGTCTATCGTATGCAAGCCACACAGTGGGGTTCACCCCTCCAGCCACCCTGACCCGGGCGGGCATGTCTTATTACAACACCCCAGGCCTCCACGTCCATGTGGGCTCTTCCCACGGCATTGCGGTGAGTCCTGGCCAGTCGCCGACCGCTTTGCTTCTTGTGACCGATTTCCCTTTATGACCAATTTACTGGACAGTTGCTGACCGCTTTCCCCTCTTATGACCGATTTAGTGGACAGTCAATGACCGGTTTTCTTTTATGACCGATTTACTGGACAGTTGCTGACTCAATCGTTTTCTTTTTATCCGTCTGCCTTCATGTCTGATGTGTTCTGCCACCTGTGTTTACAGATTTATTTATGTAGCGTTGATGGCTTAACTGTGGGATGTTTTTATTAAAATAGCACAGTGGATGAAAAAAAGATCCTTTTATCATTACAGGTTTTTCTCACTATTTATTTGAGGGATGTCTAGCATAAGTTGATGGCATCCATCTTATAAATGGTACATGGTTGGCATTTATATAGCGCCTTTATCCAAAGTGCTGTACAATTGATGCTTCTCATTCACCCATTCATGCACACACACACGCACACACACACACACACACACACACACACACACACACACACACACACACACACACACACACACACACACCAACGGCGATTGGCTGCCATGCAAAGCGGCGACCAGCTCGTCAGGAGCATTTAGGGTTTAGGTGTCTTGCTCAGGGACACTTCGACACAGCCCGGGCGGGGGATCGAACCAGCAACCCTCCGACTGCCAGGCGACTGCTCTTACTGCCTGAGCCATGTCGCCCCGTCTTCCCGTTGAGTGTATTTTCTCTTAGGGACACCTGCACTGTAGATCCCAACAGTATTTAGTGTTAAAGGTGTCCAGTGTGGGTGGCGTTGAATGCAGGTGGTAGGGTGGAATTTAACAGTGTAACTGTCAGATATGACTATAGATATGAGGGAGAGGCTATATAAATATGTTTGTGTTACTTGTGTGAGTGTGTTGTGTTTGTGGTTGTGCCACAGCAAGTGGTGGCACGTTTGTAAGGCACAGAAGTGTTGCAGCATCATGACTAGGGCTGCAAATATTCGGGAATATACAGGAATTGAGAGGAATATATGGGAATTAACAGGAATAGAATGGAAATTGTTTGCGTTGTTTGCACAGCCTGCAGTTACTGCATATAGAAACATAAACCTTTTACCTTATAAGCAGTCAGTGGTACTAACAGAAGTAAAAAATCAGCAATATAGTTTTGAGTTGAACATTTACTTTTTACATGGGATTCTTTCACTGAGCAACCAAAAACAGTAATGAATACTGTATACCCTGATGGGAGAATGTGCTGTGTAAGCAGAGGGTTGCATTTCTACTGAACTCCCATTAAATGAGATGCTGACATTTATCTGTGCTTAAGATAGAGACATGCAAAATGCAGGGTTGGAATTCAAACAGAATTTTCATTAAATGGTGATATTTTAATCAACACATGCCACAATAGCAACCTTTCCCCCCCCAAAACTCATTCACTAGTACTGTGTATAGTATACTACAGTATTGAAATTGGGCAAAATCTGTCAAATTCCTGAGCTAAATGTTCTGTCCCTTTGACCATAATCATGACCTTATGCCAGGTACTCTGTGTAAAAGAAACGACAAAAACTACTGCTGCTCGTCTGACAGGACTAGCTGGATACCTCTCCTTACTCTGATTTCAGACAGTCACGTGCCCTTCCCAAAGCCACATTAATCTCAATGTCAGAGATATGTCCATCTATGTTCTTTGACATTGTTTTCAATAGTAGAGGTTAAATTTTGTTTTTGTATTTTTTAACAGGCACGCACGCACGCACGCACACACACACTCCATCTGTGGGTCTAGCACCACTTTCTGGACGGTGTAGCTGCCTCTGTAAATGTACATCTGTGAGTGTACATGCACATCACTTTAGAAAAGCGTTTTTCATTGCTTGGGGTTAAAGGTACAATAGGTAATTTTTGACTTCTAACGGTCAAGAGAGGAATTGCAGCAGCAAACACCCTCAAACCACAACACTGTTTATCCCTCCCCCTTCTTTGTGAACGCGCTGACGTTGAAACCCACCCCTATTGGCTGTGGTAGTTGGAACCATTTTTCAACCAATGACCCTGTACAGCTATGTTTTGGTATAAGTGTTAAGTGTTAGTCCGTCAACTGTATTTTGAAACCCAAATTTACTATAATCACAAGCAGAGGGTGAGTCAACATGCCTTTTTCCAATGATAGGAAGGGATTTACAATGGTCTCGTAACAATGTTTTAACACAAAAAACTTTGCCTGTTGTACCTTTAACTGTTGAATTAAACAAATGGAAAATGTGTGTCTTGTGTCACTGGCTTGCAGGAACACTAATCTCATTTTGATCTCTGCACATCCAATTAATCTTCAGATTTTTCTGAGAGCTGGGCAACAGATTTTCCCATTTATGCTTGAGATTGCTTGTAATGGACCTTCAATTTTCCTTTAGCATGGAGCTTTACACATTTTCCAGTGTGTATTCTGTGTTCATTGTAAAGTGATAGCTACTGGCCATTTATTCATGTATTTACTTGATTATTTTACTTACTTTACTTGCAGAAAACTGCTTTAGGTGACACGCTAGTTTCTCTACAGCTGGCCGGCTAACATGTTGAAAGAAAAGCCTTGTGTCAAAGCCCAGAATCTGCACTGGGATGTGGTGTGTTCCCCCTCAGTGGCATCTGATTACTCTGTATCTGAAACTGATCTTCGAAACCTCTCTCTCTGTCTCTTCCCTCTCATTACATGGCTGTTTGTGAGGTGCCATTCTTCTCTTTCAGGAATTTGGGTCAGGATGACGCATTGTCTCATTGTCATGGATGATTGGCTGATGACTTGGCTCAAGTCATTTAGGAGTCAATTTCCCTTTTGTGTTGACACCATTTGTGTGCAAAAAGTAGTGTCCTGTTCTTGTTCAGTTAATTCAACATTTTGTTGCAATTCAGGGTACAGCTAGGAAATGGTTTCTTCTCTTCCTGAAAAATCCTGGCTGAGAAATTGATGCGATTTCATGGTCACAAGTCTACAATTTCACAACACTGACTTCATTTTAAGATTATTTCTGTATGTGCGCTGTCTATCGTCATCACCATCCGGTAAATGCCGCATACAGTATATCGCTGCACTTGGCCTCTGATCTCTCCTGCCGTTTCCCCTGTGTGATTTTGTGGCTTTCTCCATTTTCCGCCTCATTTTTTCCGTGTCGTCAGTTGTACTTTGCGCTCACATAACACGTACCACTTCACAGGCTGGAAATCTGCTGAGCAGATGCTTCCAGTACAGTCACTGGTTAACTGGCAACCTGCGAGCACCTCTTGCCCAGCGCTATCCATAGGAGCCACGGGCGGCCATCTTAACTCAGTGGAGCGAAGCCACTTGTGCCCTACCACTGCAGACTGTGATTTGGTCCCGTTTCTTTTTATGTGGGCTCAGCTTCATTCTGCCATTTGCTCGGTCGACTGCGTTGCTGCGTTTACGGTCAGAATCGGTGTTGACTCAGCATTTGAGGTAAACTGTAAAACACTGACTCGGTGGGTTCGAAGGGAGCTGTAGCAAATTAAACTGGATTTGCATAGTCCTGCCATCTTGCGGCTTACGGCAATGACGTTTCCAGTTAAGGTTCCAGAAGGTCTGGGTCACTCCAGAGTTGTTTATCTGCTTAACAGGCTCTGTTGTTCAGAAAGAGGAAAGCTCTATTGTACAACTGTTTTGTATTAGGGGGGGACCATGTTAGGCTGCTCTTTGCTATTACACAAGAGTAGGTTGGATGTTGAGCATTGTGAACTGTGAAGGACATAGCGAGGTATGGTACAATAAATATGATCCACATTTTGGGGTTGCTGGAGAGGTCAGACCATGAAGTCTTTTAGCTTTATTTTTGTTGGAAATTTGATTCCATGTCGCCATCATAACGTGAAAAGAAGTAGTTGTCTCATTTGATTTATTTTCCATGCTTCTCCCAAAATAGTTTAAGGAACTGCTAAAAAGACTACAAAATATAGACCTCACCACTGCCCAAGAATATAAGTAGTCATGTGATTAGTCTGATTAAGTCTGGTAAAATTAAAAAGATTTCTCTTGGATGTTTTTACTAGAATGGGTTTAATGGGTTTTAATTTTTGTGGATAATATGAGCGACGATACCATAGCAACATGCATGTCTGAAGGTGCTCCAGTTTGTTTCATCATTGTTCTTAATATTTATTTTTTCTCCTTTTACCCAGCAGAGACCCTCTCCCAGAAGAAGCAACAGTCCTGATAAATTTAAACGTCCAACGCCCCCACCCTCCCCCAACACACAGTCTGGGGTGCAGCACCCACCCCCGCCGCCTCCGCAGCCAATGGCAGTGCAGTCCTCCTCTTCCCAGCATTCAGTGCACCCTCCCTCACAGCCTTAGAGCATGGCCTGCAGCTGCGGACTGGGACAGAGCAAGTCACCCGAAGCCAAAGGCTTACCCGTCATGTATGGAGTTGACGTACTTGCACTGATATTATATAGGCTTCACTGTTAACTGTGTTGTAAATGTTTAGAATGCAGCCAGTGTTGTGGCAGTGCGACACTAAACCCCAGCAACACATTCTCGTCAGTGCTTACTGGAACTACGCCTGTTTTCATTTATTTTTATTTTTAATTTTTTCCATTTCGGATGCATCGGAAATGTTTACCACTCCATCTATGATATGAAACATATAATATTCAAGTTTAAAGCCGTTGAGGTCTGATGAAAAAGGGAACCCATATCTATATCTCCCTGTACAGCTTCAAGTCGGACAGACCCCAGAATTAATTTGCAGTGTCCCTGCAAGGATATTAGATTCCTCAGCTATTGTAGATTGAGCACTACATTTGAAATGCACAGTGTTGATAAATACTGATAGACACCCCCGCTAGTTGTCATTGTTCGTGTCAATGATTGAAATGCACAGTCCCTTTGCGTGTAAAACGGAGTGCTTGAAATATCCTCATTTGGGTTGGGAAAAAAAAATGCATTCATCCTGCTATAAAAACGATATAAATATACACATTCAAGGTACGGCAGAACAAGAAAAATAATGTAGTTTAAAAGCTTGTATAATATGATCTTTTTTCTTAGTGTGGGAATTCTTGATATTATTTATGTAAATGTGCAAAAATGCATTTATCCATATGAAATCATTGATCACAAAGTTGTTGTTCTTTTTTTTTTTTTTTTTTTTGAACACATTTTCTGTCCTGAATGCTCCTAATAGATTCTCCAAGGAAAGTCATCATTGCTTCTGAGAAACACAAAAAAGTTGGTGCGATAACAGCATTGCAGACTGAGCTGCACAAGCAGTCCAGTAGAGCTCTCAATGCAGGGGTCTATCAGAAAGATTCAAAAATTAACTGTGTCCTGTTCACTGTTTAGCTGTGTTTGGTAATTCAAGTAGTACATGGCTGACAAAGCTGACAAGTGTAGAATACTTTGGTTGTGACAATGTTCATGCATTCTTTGCACCATTATGAGACGTGGCTGAGTTAGCAGTGGACAGAGTACTTGGGTTTTTCAAATAAGGGATTCTAAGGCTAACAACAACATGCTGCTGGCTGATATTTACGCTAAACCTTTAAACACATTATGTCTCTGCTTAACTCTGAAATTCCATAAAGGAAAGCACTCTGAAAAATGAACATTGAATTTTTACAGAAAAAAACATTAGGATTCTCAGCTGTGACTTGCGTCCTTTACCTAGTCTGGTTCTTGCTTTTGGGTTATGAATATTTCAATATTTCATCAATATTTCAGTGTCTGTGTAATTGCTATCACTGTGATCTTGCTGAATATCTTGTAGAATAGCTCCATGATCCTCAGATCATTGTTAAATACTGCTATGGTAAATGGTAAACTACATTACTTGCAATAATGGCACGAGTGAACATACCATGAGAGAGAGTGAGAGTGAAAGTGAAAGTGAGAGTGAGTGGGTATACGTACATGTGTTTTTAAGCTTTGCAGAACTTTGTTGAATTCTCAAAAATAGTACATCAGTAATCAGTCTTAAACTTTGATTTCGTCCACCATGTTGCTAACTGACATCTGAAAGAAGGTAAATAAGTTAAATGAGGAAGCATTTAGCACTTAAGTTGTGTCTTAAGTCCTGTGTATCAAATAACCTACATATTCTAAGTGGCTTTGAGGGCACTTGCAAAGCAAACCGAAATTTGTGGTCTTTTGATGATACCTGCCAGTTACCATAATACTGAGGGTGAAATGCACAATTTCCACCTTCATTTACTGCTATGGTGACTCTGCCCTCCACTCATTGTTTAGCACCATTGTATACAGTTTTGACATCAAGTATTTTCACTTAAGATTTGGGGCTTATGTTGGAATCTATTTCATCAACATCAGTGGGGATGTTTTATATACAGGGTGCCAGGCACTCATTCTTGATTTCCTTTTCTGTTTTTTTTGTCTTTTTTTTTATTTCATGTTGTAAATATGCTTAATTTCATTGTTATAAGAAATCGTTTACCAGTGAAGTGTTCATATACATTTCATAGTTTTACCAGACCCATTCACAAGTATTTTTTTTTCTGTTGAATTTAGGTTGATTTTTGGGGTGGGGGTGTTTATATCTTCAACAGACTGTTGACAAATGAATGTAAAGTTTGCTCATGTTTTACTGCTATCATTAATGGATGGAACACCTTCGAGCCTTAACTCACTGTGGTATTGCTCACCGTCAGCATTATCTAGCTTTTCCCCACATCAATAATTAAAGCCTTAATATGTGGTATGATCAGTGTTTTGGTGTAAATGGTCCTACTCTGCATGTCTTGCATAGTATCTTGGTCAAATGTTTGTGTCCTCAGGGCATGAGGTTTGTCCGTTATAAGCTGGTCTTCCTGATTATCTACATTTTATGGAGGTCGAAAGGTTGTATCAGTGTGGAACACTGGGGACTGCTCAGCCTCATTATTTTCTTAGCCCTTAGCCTTGGACAAACATTTGACTGGGGACTTGGGATTGTGACACAATTCAGTACACAAGTACATATGCTATGTTTGTATGTGTGTGCAGGGAAAATCCCCAGGCCCGAGCCGAACTATGGAGCCCGAACAGTGTACCCTCCGACCCCCTTAACAGCGGCCCTGTGTGTGTGTATCATGTATGTGTTGCTTGTCTCACAGGCATTGCAAGTAATGTGGACTCAGAATTGTTGTTTGTGCAAGACATGCCATGTCTCTCTTTAGAGCTTTTTCCTGCGGCACATGAAAATCTCCATAGCTTTGCTGGCCTTTCATGCCTATACCAATGTTGGGCCTGGGTCAAATGTGTAATTGTTTTGGATTTAAATGTTTTTCTGTGCTCGATTAATCTTGCCTGGTACAATTCAGCCAACCAATTTTGTAGGTTCCAATTCACCAGACAAGCTCAGTAAAGCATAGAAACGTATTTAAATCCAAAATGATTACCTGTTTGACCTAGGTCTGACCTACATTACTCTGAAATTAAAGGGACTTTCCTTTTCCACATGTACTCTTCACCCTGGTGTAGTTATACTGTTGTATAAATGTATCATTTACACATGCTTTTCTCCCCAGCTTTAGTAGATTAAACCGTATTTAATCTTACCTTGAGAAGGTTTCATGACCCAAACGGATCGTCAGTAGTTGGCACAGGCAAGCGACATAATGGGATGATTGATCTAGCCTGACTTTCAGTTAGTGACATTATAGTTTTCTAATGTGCAAACTTAAATTCTGAGATATATTATTTACAGCAAAATAATTAATAGAATTTTGCTATAAATATTAATATTAGCCAAAACTGACTGGAATGTTTATTTCAAATATGCTGTATCATGGCAGTTATAAGAAACCTGCATAAATCCACGGAAGAATTTGGAGTACAAGGATAAAGGAAAAACCCTGCTGCGAAAAGGCTGGTGTTTAATCGGGGCAGTGCACAACACTGGCAGTGGAGTGTTTGTTTACCCCATACGGCGTCTTTGTATTCACTCTCCCTGTACTTTAGAAAAGCCACTTAAACGTGAACACTGTCTTAAAGTTTTAACTGCTGTTAGTGCACGTTTACTGTTTACTGCATGCTCTAAAAGTATGTGACTTGTGGTATCACAAAATGTAAAATTGCTTTAAATGTATGAATTCAAGACATGTTAAGGACCGGCTGTTTTCGGCTTGACTCAGCCTCTCCTCAGATCTAGTTTTATAATAGCTAGGCCCTATTCTTTCAGGTTTCGCCTTATGTTTCTATGTTGGTCATATTTTCTTCCAAAGAAAACAATTTCATCTGCCAGTGAGTATTTAGAAATGCCAAAGCTATAGCTTTGTATATTTTGTTCTATAGCTCTCAAAAGCATTCCTTTTTTTCTCTTTGTCCAACTGTCTAGGGTACTTGTGAGGCATGGATTACCCTGTTGACTGAATCCATCCCTACCTGAGTGATGATATACCTAGTCCTGCATCACCTTGCATTTTTCCTGGCTGATTGGCAAAAAACTAGCCCTGATTTGATCTGGCCCAGTGTATGCCATCATACTCAACAAACACCAGTCCATTATACGTGTCTCTGAAACTATTTTATGCTGTAAAAAAAGAAAACAATTCTATAATTACTGTAATAATGCCTCTTGAGGGGGTAAATGACGATAACATGATGTATGGTATTAGCCCAGCTCTTTCCTACAGCTTCATCAGTTTCTCAAAAATACCTTTTCAGGAAAGACATTGAGTCATCCTGCTCAGTTGATGGGAAAGGCTTAACATTTCAAGAACTTTTCTGAGTGTATTTTATATCTGATACATATCCTTCACTGTAATCAGGTTTTTTGCTCAGCTTTAGTGCAGTTAATCTATTTTTGGTTTGTCTCCACCTTTTATGAGAATGTGGAACTTTTCCCCTAAACTGGCTTTGGTTTAAGACACTTGAACACGGAATGCAATTAACTTCCAACTTTTTAAGTTTTTCTTTTTCAAGTAAAAGAGGATTAAGAGTTTTTAATCCATTTAGTAAGTCCTCATTGGCCCATCTGTGGGAAACTCCGTCAAAGTGCCTTGGGAACATTAGGACCTATGGAAATTATGTGTATCCTTTCTTTAACCCTGGAATTAGCATGTACCTCTTCTGAAGAGTCAGAGGAAGCTGTGACCCAGCAGGCTTAGGAGCAGGTACATGACTTCTCTGGACAGGACTTATCTTTAGCCAGAATATTGGCCTTGACATAATGGGCAAAGTAGAAGAATATTCTTTCACATTCTAAATGTCAGTTTGGTGGCAGGTAATCTCATTCTAATAGATGATTCATCTGACAATTCCCCTGATTAATATTTGACATTCTAGTCAAGCATACCCATGTGTACCTATTGACACGGTCTATGAGAACGTACCTTTGTCCCTTAATACAAGTCATACTGTACAATTAAGAGGTAAGTACCCTGTAAATGAAGTGTATAATTACTGCTACATTATTGTAGTCCATTATTGTGTAATTGCATAAAGCATACTAGTTTAGACTCAGAGTTGGGACAATGGCTCGAGTGAATGTGAAAAGAAAGAGAACTTGTTCATTTTCTCATTGATAATTCGATATTAATTTGACCATTTTACCCTTATAATTCCTGATTAGTATAATTTTATAGTGCTAATTTATGTTGTTATGAATATCAAATAGGGCAATCGATAGCTCCTTTCCTCCTGTGATCTTTGATCAGCTATGATAAATTACTCTTGATGAAATCTTGACTGTGACAAAAATCGATAACATAAGTAGATGAATTGTGTGCATGTGTGTGGCGCCACAAAAATAATACATGCTGGTAGGGTGAGGTACAAGTGAAGTATATTGGGCCATCAGTTAAAATGGGGTTTGGGGCGTCTTAGCGCTTTAAGATTTAATAATCAATAACCGCAAATAATCTCTCAACGTTTGATACGGAGATTGGTGAAGAAAACGGCACGATGATTGCCTTCACATGCAAAGTTTTAGCTTTCAATGATAAGGTTCTTATAGGAATAAGAAAATAACATCCAGAAGTAAAATTACTTATGATCCGTTGTCCGTTATAAGCTGGTAATTACTTGATGGTCTTTCAGAAAAATGTATGCACTATAGGCTATACATGTTATGCACACACACGCACAGATGAACACACATGTTCACAGAAACATTTTTTAAAACAATGTATTGTTATGATGCCTTGTTCAATTAAAAATGAAATAAATTTTATTCATCGTTCAGAATAATGTTTTTGCTGTCCAGCTTTGCTGGTCCATTTTAGCTGAACAGGTGGCCCATTTTACCTCATCACAGTACGCTTGTCTTGGAGGGGAACATCTGATACTTAAATAGCTCCAGGACTGAAGCATTTGTTTTTTATTACATAATTCCAACAGAGAATGACAGAGGAGACCTGACTTAAATAAGAAAAATATTTGAAAGCTGAGCATTGAGTCCATAGACATTTTTATGGTGTGATAGACGATTAGTCAAAAAGTGGTCAAATTTACCTGACTTCACCCTGCGTTAAATCATGCGAAATCCTTAATTTGCTCGGAATATAGGCATTCTTAAGGCTGGCAATGAAACCAATATTGCAAATGGTTGTATTTAGTATGAGTGGTACCTCATTTCATATTACAAATGTAATTATCTAATAATAATGACATTTACAAAAACCTAGGCTAAATTCATAAACCATCGCAAGCCCTGGTTATGCCACATGCGTGCGAGATTTCGTAACATTGACAATAGGTCTGTGTTTATAACAGCCTGTGGTAAAGTAAACTATGATACCCCTCTTTCTCATAGATATCAGATCTCTCCATGATACGCCTCAAACTCTATAGGCTACAAAATTACATGGGAAAACAGCTGGAAAGTGCAAACCATATTACGCTTATATTTTCAGTCAAACTGCGCTTGTAATAAATTGTAGAAAGATATAAGTAGGCATATATTAGAAGGACCTGGGAAGAAGGCATGATATAGGCTACTATGTATTTTCCGTATATTGTAATTTTATGGTGAATTGTCCTGCTTAGGTACGCAAGTGTAGTATGTTTTATGTTTTGGAAGACATCACTTTCATTTTTTTTGAATAATCAAATGCGAAGTATAGCCTACGCCTAAGAGAAATAAAACATGCAATAATTGTGTTTGGTATTATTTTCATTATAGTAATGTATCAGGTTTGTTAGAAAGGGATAACTTCAAATCCATTCGTTTAAACAGCTTCGTTACAGTGATCCATGTCTCACAACGAAACACATTAACACCCTGTGTTTGAGGTAATGTAGGCTATAATAAAGTTCTTTGTTTGAATGCTTAAAAGAGGGATTGCCATGACGCCTCGTGGCATCAGCGGCACATTATGCAGTACGTTTATTAGTAGGCTACCGTTTCAGAGCGCAGCGTATGTGGGAGCTGTGACAACTAGGCTGCATTTTAAGTCGAGAGTTTATGATTTATGCGACAGCCGTTAGTTAACGTAGGCTTATGCATACATTAGCAAGTATCGTTAATGTTTAAATTGATTAAAATAGCGACTTATGCTTAAAGATAAATACATTTTATACATTGGAAAACATGTTACCTGATTGTGCAGAATACACGGTATAAGCGAATAATCCATTCGGATTTATAACACAGTCGCTCAGCTATTTGACTAATTAGGGTAGTGATATCATCGTAGGTTTCATTTTAAAATATCAAGCCTATAATCTATCACACACCAATAAAATAATATTATCTGACAATATAGCCTGTCGCTTTACGATTTCACATAAATACGATAGCTACAATTGTATAAATAGCTTCATATATTCCCATACGCAAATGACAAGTAAGCAGTTCAGCTGTGTGATCAGCTGTAGCTTATACCAACTACAAAACAGGAGGAAGTTTAGCATCGTATTTTCGCTAGACCAGCGAGAACAGCTTCAAACCGGTTTCCAATCCAGGCAACAAAAGCGGTACCTAGAGGAGCTTGAGCTCACATTTGCTATTTAACTGTAGAGGAAGTCTCTTACCCATAAGGGTTAACGGTCTACTTGAAGAAATGACATGTTGTCTACTTTTATCCGTTTTGTTTTAATTTCATATAAAATACTATGATATCATCCTTCATGTCGACTCACCTTGCCAACTTTGCGCTAACTTGATCGACAGCTTTGCAGGTGTCTGTAATTGCCGTGGTAAGTCGAAATTAGTCTCATTTTTGAACTGTAAACTATGCTGTCGACAAGATTATACTGAATAATATTGCATGACAGAATCATGACATGCAGTGAATTTGTCCAACAGTGAATGTGGTAGACTGTTGCCATTTCCGACCACAGAAATGGCTCTCACATCTATCCTAATGAAGTGTTTTTATGTAGCTGAAATGGTTAAAAGGAGCTAAACATTCCTTATAAATGGTTATTAAGATCAGAAAATGGCATACGTTTCGGCTCGCAGTTTGCTGGTAATACGAAATTACTTATCCTATGATAAACTATTCGCCAGCAAGGCAGGAAAAGGATGTTGCTGGTACTTCGCTGTCTGTCTAACAGCTTGTCCTAGTGGATGCAGTAGTGCAGTGCGCAAAGGTCTTTTTTTTTTTTTTTTTTTTTTTTTTTTTACATTCTCTGATAGCTACCAGTAACGCGCACCAGATAAGTTGTAATCTCTACAATACCGGGGCAAAAGTTCAAGAAAAAATGTCTAGTAGGGCAAATAATTAAGTAGGTTGTGTACGTGGATTTCCCTCCTATGAAGGTGTGGTTTCCGAGCACACAAAATGAGACGATGGGCAGATAGAAAGCCGCTAATTAGCCAGGACTCGGTTGGGCAGACTACCTGCCTGGTGAACATACAGGATAAGGTCTTAATTTTAACATCGAGGTAAACGAAAGGATTATATGCCTCCTGTTATTTGATTGTATTGCGATTATATTCGGGTGGACGGGTTTACAAAACATCGCTTCATAAGTTGTTTGTTGTTGATTTTCACAATGTAATTTTTTTGCTGTGTTTTCTCATCTCTTGTAGGAAACCTTGTTAAGACCTTCGATCCTAACAGGCAGGATGAGTCCACAGAGCTCCACAAAAGCACTGGATGGGGGCTGGGGATGGGTCATTGTTGTGGTGTCATTCATGGCTCAGTTTCTTGCCTATGGCTCCCCCCAGTCCGTGGGAGTCCTCTATCCAGAGTGGCTAGAGGCATTCCAGGAGGGCAAGGGAATGACTGCATGGGTTGGGTCTCTGGTGTCTGGTGTTGGATTGATTGCAAGTAAGTAAACACGTAAACTGTTTCAATCAAAAATGTTACTGACACTTACTGATGATTATGTTTTGGTTCCCATTCTTTAAAAAGTCAAAGGAATTTGAAACTAATAGTGGACCTGAATTAATAATGTTGATTAGCATTTAAAAGTCGGTTGGATTATTCATGTATTTATTCAAATGTTTTTCTACACAATGAGCATCCTAGATGCTTGCTGTTTTAATAATTAAAATACATCCAACAAATTTCCGACATGGCACAACCATATACTGGAACAATACTTTTTTGGAAGATCTAGGTTCAAGTATGACATTAAGTGTGAGGACAGGTTAAATAAATTAATTGCTTCAAATCAATGTTGAATAGAAGAACCAGAGTTAATTATGTAAAATGTTCTAGCCCCTGGCTTTGTAAAATTGAAAGGAGGCTGGTAAAAAAGACAATGCTTATTAAAGCATTTAATATGTATGGCTTGTTGTTTAAAAAAAATATAGGGCAAGTCATATCCTGCTGAACTCTGCATGGTTCTTATCTGCACTTAAATTGCAGGGTCATGGCCAGAGGAGCAGTGTTATTCCTTACTTTGCAAAAGTTGGAAACCGTTGAAACGAAAACAGTCCTGGCAGTGGATCCCTATTGGACCATACCCGTTACAAAATCAGCCTATAGTATTCTGTAGCATCAGCTTTTGAAAGGCTAATTATTTCAGCAAGTGCCAGGAGATATGCCAACTGCTGGCATCTGCTCAACACTCTCTGCCCTGCCACAGAGTGATGCCAAATGTGCCATTAGTCAGGGGGACCAATACAGCACTACAGCAATGCAGGACTGTAACAGTAGATTGCCCTGACATGCAGAAGGCTGCTGTCTGATGTTGAATGCCCTGTAATTCGGCAGATAGGGTCATACAAAAACAAGTGATAAAGGAGGGCAACTTTTCCTTAGTCTTCTGTTGCCCCCCTCCCTCCACCACCCCTTTTTCAAAAGGTTAGAGTTAATTTATTTTGTTATTTCTTTAGCATATTGTGCTGTTTATTCTTGCCCTGTGTATAACTGAAAATTAAAATAATTGGCAGTAGCAGAGTGTTAAGAAATGACAAAAGCAAGTCTGACTTCAAAGGAGTTAATCTGATATGAGACCTTTGTGGGTTTTTAAATCCCTCTTATTTCCAGAGGGAGCTCTCTTTGTCCTTATATGACTTCAGAACTAACTCAGGAACTCAAAAAGCTATGCTCACCAAATTTAGCTTTACAAAACAAACAAGAGGCCCCCAAAACAAGTGGTGTGGTCTTATCACCCGTTACTTGAGATGTCTGAAGGGTTGATAACCCATAAAAAAAGTGGCCTTGGATAACCTCTGCCTCCCAGACACTTAGAGTTAGGTAAAGTGGCTCTGTGCAAAGATCTCTCCAGGCCCCCACTGTAAACACAAAGAGTCAACAGCTATAGGCCTACAATGACATTCCTGTTTCTGTTATTGGCAAGAGGCCCAAGCTACAGTAACCCGTGTTGTCAAGACAATTATGTGTGGACAGTGCAGTGTCACAGTGCTCTTGTATTTTGTGTGTGAGTATGTGTTGTTTTAATTGCGCTCATCTGTGTTTCTCTAGGTCCCATCTGCAGTGCTTGTGTGATGAACTTTGGTGCCAGACCGGTCACAATCTTCAGTGGAGTTATGGTGGCTGGAGGTCTCATGCTTAGCGCTTTCGCCCCCAACGTCGAGTTCCTTATCTTCTCCTATGGAATCGTTGTTGGTATGTGGAGACCTATTGGCTGCCTGTTGGCTGAACAGGCTGTTGCCCTCTTAACACAATATGACAGCCTGAAAATAAGTCAGATTGTTTAACACATGTCTGTGAGATAAGAAATGTTGTATCCCTAGAAACCTTCGAACAACGCAGAATGTGTAGTAAGCCAGCATGTTTTCACATGGTGCAGTTGAAGAAGGGAGGAGAATTTAAATGGTGGATTCAACAACAGTGGCCATGTTTTTATTTATTTATTACCGCCACTTATACTCTAATAATGCTTCTTAATCATATTAATCATAGAAAAAACTATGTACTTCATCAAATGATTTTTGTTCTGTGATTCTTAGTAGGATTTGGCACTATGATGGTTCAGTATATGTATTCTTGTATATGACCTAGTCTTGCTTTTGTGATACAATCACTGATTAATCTGCTTTGTTTCGCACAGGGCTGGGCCTTGGGCTGGTTTATGCTGCCACGGTGACCATCACCTGCCAGTACTTCGACAAGCGACGCGGCCTCGCGCTTGGAATCGTGACAACAGGTACAACCCCCTCCACCTGCTTTTCACTTCAGCGGTCGTTGGAAGCACCACAACGTCGTTATCTTTTTTTGTGTCTGTACACGCTCCCTGATAGCTCCCCCCTCCTTACCTCTTCCAAACTGTGTGTTTTTGTCCAGGAACCAGCGTGGGAGGATTCATTTATGCCACAGGACAAAATGAGCTCATCGAGCTTTTTGGGATAGATGGGTGTTTGCTGATCATCGGAGCCCTCTCCCTGAACGTCATCGCCTGCGCTGGGCCCATGAGGCCGCTACAGCAGCCCGGCTACTACCTCAAGCAGAAGGCGGCGTACGAGAAGGCCGAGGAGCAGCTCTTCCCCCCGTCCGAGAAGCTCGCCGTTGCCAAGGACTCCATCAAGACCGCCCCCGGCACGGCCGAGAAGGGCGCCGCCGCCAACGACCTGCTGATTACCATGGAAACCAAAGACTCGCTGGCCTACGAGAAGAGCTTCCTGAGCGGCCTGGCGCTGGTCAAGATCATCAAGGAGAAGCAGAAGGCCTACTCCACGTACTTCCACTCCACGGCCGAGTTCCTGCACGACCGCGTCTTCGTCTCCTTCTGCGTCACCCTCTTCCTGTTCAGCCTGGGGGCCTTCCCGCCCGTGCTCTTCATGGAGGACGTGGCGCAGAGCGAGGGCCTGATCGACGGGGTCAGCGTCATCCCGCTGGTTTCCATTGTCGCCATCACCACAGGGGTCGGCAAGCTGGTACTGGGCATCCTGACTGACATTAGGTGGATCAACAGCCTGTACCTCTACGCCTTCACCGTGTTCGGTACAGGGGTAGCCCTGCTTGTCATTCCTGTGGCCAAGAACTATGTTGGCCTCCAGATTCTCTCAGGGATAGTGGGGTTCTTCTCAGGGAACTGGGCCATAACACCCTACGTTACCACCAAGATCATCGGCATCGAAGGCCTAACTCAAGCCTATGGGATCTTGATGTTCTTTGGTGGTTTCGGAATTATGCTGGGACCTCCAGTTGTAGGTAAGGCTGTTACCCTGTCACCTCTGAGAGATGACTTGTGTTGTGTGTCTATGGGATAAAGTGACCTATTGTTGTTTTATTGTGGACTCGACAATGCTACATCTCACAAGGTGTCCTTTAACAAATGTCTTGTCTCTCTCTTCCAGGTTGGTTCTATGACTGGACGCTTTCATATGACCTGGCATTCTACTTCAGTGGAACTTGTGTCTTGCTCGGAGGGATCAGCTTCTTCCTGCTGGCTTTGCCTTGCTGGGACAAGAACAAAAAAGAAAACCCCAGACCTGACATTGAATATACCAGTAGCTGTGACAAAATCGCCTCAGTGGCTTAAGTAGTTGTCAAGAAAACAATGAGCTGTCCTGCAAACAGTTTTGTGTAATTTCAGCAACCACTGAATGCATATTTTCCCACCTGCACAAGGCCTCTGTCTTGTTGGGAAAATAGTATTGATGGTGCATTGAATCTGGCCTTCACTGTTTTGTGCGTTTGGTTGGAACAGGTTGGCCTATTTGAAAATGAATCTGAATCGGCAATGTTGACTGCAGCATCTTTTAGGCATTACATATTTTCTGTCTTCAAAATGTATCATTATGGCCTTGTTTTAAGAGGCTCTAGTTAAATTAAGTGTTATGCTAGACATTTGGAATACTGAACTATGTTTACTGTAAGAGTGCTGTGCATTGTACATTTCACTTGATTTGGAGTCATTCATATTTACACTGACAGAAAATTCCTTAAATTTTCAGTTTTAAGGTCACCCAGTTAAGATCCAGAGAAGAACTATTGTGAACTCTCTCGGCTTCTGTGATGAAACATCCTGCAGGAATATTATACAGACACTGTTGAAAACTACTTAAGAGCATTGAATTGTGTTACCATGCTAATTCCAATTCTTGTAATTCAGCCCACATGCCTTTGTGTTTGGATGACAGGGATTGGAGTGTATGAGAAAATGCACTTTAATGAAATCTGTTCAAGTACAACCGCACAAGATTTTTTCCAAATATATATTTTTATTTATACAGCATTATGGACTTCAGACTGGTGCATTTCCGCAGGCCAGAGTTTTGAGTCCTTCAGTACTGCCTTGCAGACTACACATTATGCCTAGTGAATAAAGGTGCCTTACTTTCAGGGGCACCGTGTTTCTCTCTAACTGACTTTGAAAACTCTTTGTGCTTGATTACAGAAAGTCATTTGCCATTTTCAAAATACATGCACTACACAAATGGCATGTATGAATCGAAGTAATATTAGAGTACATTCTGGTCCAGATGCTTTCGCTTATGGCTATTGATAATGTTGGTTTTCACAAGGCTGGTCCTATTTCCTAGACGTCCAAGCAATAGCCATTTTTCTTAGCCATTTATACAATGACTTAATATCCAGTACATTTAATAACACTTGTCTAGCACTGTCTAGACTGTTTTTCAGATTTGATTAGGAAACTAATTTTGTATACTCATACAAGATCCCAGTACCTTTAGCAATTTTTTATGCACTGATTCAGGTATTATTATTATTGTTCTTATTGTTATTATTATTATAATATTATTATTACTATTCTTGTCATGTCTGTTAAAATGTTTGTCATTTAAAAGTAATGGTTTTAAAGTATGATGAAACATTTTTAAAACTTGTTTTCCAAAAAGTTCCCTGAAGATGCTTTATGCTGTAATCTTCAGTGTTTGAAGCTTCACGTTGTCTTAAGCCTTTATGTTTTGTGTCTTTGTTGAGTTGCCTTCTGTGTTTTGTTCTTTTTTCACTTTTTTCATTTTTCTAAGAAAATTGGCAATAAAGAGAACATTACCTCTCAAATGTGGTGAATATTCCTTGCTGATTTCTGTGGCTTTTGAAATCACAATTTATAGAGCAATTTATATTTATTCATATTTGAATTGTGTTTACTTTAAATGGCCTATTTTTAAAGCAATGTTAATGTAATGCTCTTCAGAACAGTTTCCATGTAGACAGTGATGAGTGAAACATGTAGTGCAACTGGTCTTAGCAACTGCAGTTTTAGACAAAAAGCTGAAACGTGAGCAGCAAAAACTGTCTCATTGTATCGACAAAACATACTCAAGGAGAAATGATTGATGTTTCAAGTTAACATTTTATGTCTAAATGCTTAAGTTCAAAGATGAGGGCACAATACCTTCATTTGGTCCCGAAACAGATACCAATCTAACATGGCACTCATTGCTACCTCTTACTGAAGTAGCCTTCGTCAAGCTGTTTTCAGTAAAAATAATTAAGTAGTCTGTTTATGTTTTAAAGATACCAGACATGGATTTTGCTGAATATTGAAACCAATGGAAATATTTACATGTGCGGTCAGAAGGACTCTTCATGCTCAATTTGAATGAAGCTTTTCAAACTGTAATGGCTGGCTAATACTGTACTTAATCGTAGGCCAAGCACATTTCTTTCCGCTCTGACCTAAGAGTCACCATGGATACTGTGACTATGGAAAAACTCCCACACACTCTCTCAAACACTAAATGTAATGCTCTGGTTTCTGAGCCAAACATTAAGACAAGGGCCTTTTTGGCTACAGGTGTAAGTGATTACTATATGTGTACTTAACTTGTTTACTTTTGATTTTCCTCTGAGGTAAGCATGATTGGGTGGTATTTTTACCCCCAAAGGCTTTACTAGGCACGTCCACATCCACCAAACTAGTTTCCTGGTCTGCTTACAAAACATGAAAGGAAACCCCCCAAAATCGAGTTTTCCAATGGTGGATATGCCTGTACGGGAGGAAGAGGAATGCAGAGAGTATGGTAGCACCTCCAGATAACACAGAAAACTATTAGTACAAGTACTACTAGTTCGGTGTTGTGAATGAAAAGCACCGATACAGAAATTGTGTTCTACCATATGGGATAATTGTGGATCTTATGCATATTTGCTGAGATGATAATCCTAATCCTGTACCTCTTCGTCATATCCCCTACCCCCTCCCTCAGCCCAATTCCCCACACCTTGTTTATCCTCAGACAACATCTAATCACCCCCCTCCCCACTTCCTGTGATGTGTTTTAATTGGCAATGGCCATTTGGTCCATTGCTTCCATTGAGGGACAGGGTGTAAGTGTTGACATTCTCCCTCAGTTGTTGGTTCTTGTTGATCTTTACTTGGGGAACAGACCCACTAGTTCCTGTGCCACATGAAACTACCAATTTGAAACAAAGACGTACATGCACTTATTTTTCTACTGACAATCGTATGGAGGAATACATTTAATTTTTTCAAAATACCACACCATCCTGTTCAGACCAGCTTCCTGTTAGATTGCGCACTCATTACTCTGTCATTTCCTGTTGAGAGAAAGCCAATCACGGCTTGGGTAAACCAATGCTATTACCATTTTCTTCAGTCCTCTGGGGCAAGGCGTTTCGATTTTCAGCGGGGTGCAAATATATGTACATACAGTATAGAAATATTTGTAAAAATGTGTATTTGGCTAAGAAACCAAATTTTGATCAATAAAACCCCCACAAATCCTACAAAAGCGAATGACTATTTCTCAAATTGAAACTAAAACGAGGCCCTCAAACAGAGGTAAAGCTAACTCAATGCCGTTTCATATGTTTGCGCACGGTATGTCCTTTTTCTGAGAAATTGATTTAGGTTGGGTCGATCGGCTGTTACTGTCGGAGGGAGTTTTTCAGAACGGCTAAACAAAATTACATCTTGCATTTGGTAATTGCTCCATGGTGTGGAAAGTTGTTGTTTGCGACTATCGCTCTATATACGCACCGGCAGGTCACGGATCTTTATTGTCATGCCATAAGTCTCTAGCAGCTGAGTAATGGGAGGCACGTGTACCAGCATCCTCCCAGTGTCTAAAAAAGGCCCGAGCTAAAACCAGAAGGGCACGAGAGGGACAGCTGTAATAGGAATACACTTGACTTGACTTGTATGCCTTTGGTGTACTTAAAGATATTCTTCCGACCATTTGTCTATCCTTTTTGATTATGTAAGGTTTCAGCAGTTCACTTCCATGTAAACAATGTATTTGCAGAGCCCAAAACTAAAGATAAACATGTTTATATGTATATGATTAAAAAATATGTGCGCAGCAAGTCAGAAAAATAACCTTTTACTGCCCAGTACATATATGTACATAGTTAGTGCAGCTGCATTGATAAGGCTACATAACATTTTGGGCAGAATATTAAAAAAAAAAATCATCTACTATTGTCTGCGCTGGCAACTTCATGGTGCTGCAAAATCAAATTATTTCATATTTCCCCAAACAGTTGCACTGTGCTGTTAATTTCACTAGAGGGAGCTCTGAATTGTTATGACTTTTCTATCAAAAAAATCTATGTTTTAGTATTTTTGCTTTACAGTAGACCATCTGGATGTCTCCATATTTCTAACCCATCTATTATCATGGAGTAAATAAGGCACAACTATCTCAGCCAATGCTGTGAAAACAATGCCTGACCTGACCACTATTTTCACCACCAACAATCTTCTCAAACAATTAATCTTTCCTATTTTACATATAGTTCACACATGCAAGGTTTCATTACTATACTTGTTTGGTGAGCAGAATTATTGTGATATATTACAATAATTTTACAAGACCTACTATTAAAAATGTAAATAGACCTTGTTCTTAGTATATAATCCTATGACCTGCTCAGTCCCTTCAGTTACATTGCAGTTACATGTAATATTCCTGTTCTTACCTCCCAGAACAAACAAATGCTTACCTGAGGGGTTGTAAACAAACTGAACATTGTGCACTTGCATTCTCATGAAAGACTTTTAATAAAAGATGATTGTGTTAGGACTCTGGTGACTGTAAGGGCCACTTCTGTCTTGAATGTCTCCGAGGCCAATCTAACGAAAATGGAAGTCTTGGTTTCCATGGTAACAGTGAACAGGCCAGACCCTGCTCATTCTCAGCATGATCCCCTGGAGATCACAGGACATCGGTTATTGTCAATGCTAAGGTGTGTGCTTTGTGCTGACTGGCATGTCTTGTACAACGCAGTTTTCAATGTGAACATAATGTTTTGCCAACTTTGCAGTGTAACTTCATTCTTGATCAATGGGATAAGACGGTTACCTGAACAGGAATTGCCAGAGTATAGCACTTTCAATAATAGTGTTGTGAGTGACATGAGAAATCTTCGTTTTCTTAAGGAAGACCAGATGCCTGGTGTTGCTAGTACAAATAAAACATAATACCCCTCTTCCCCCAAGAAAATAATCGTGGCTGAGGTTTCTAAAGCTGGGAAAGTTTCCTCATGGCTTTTGAGAGTCAGAAGAGTGTTTTCGTGTAGTTCCTAAAAGAGGATGATCTGGTGATTTTAATAACTAAGCTCATCCTGTTTTGCCTGCTTACTCAAAGGGCTGCACTGTACGTGGAGGTGCACTACTGCTGACATTGGTATACAAATTGGCATGGTTGTGTATTTTTTCCCTTGTGAGTTTATTCTTATGTCTTTCCATTCCATTCGGGATGTGCTAATGTTTTTAGGATTTGGATATTATCAGCACACAAAAGCACAAACCTTAACAACATAATTTCACGGACAAATGTGAAGCCTTTCATACAATAGAATCTGCCGAAATCTGGTAATGAGCTGTGGTGACCAAACTGAAGGAGACGATTCATTTAGTCTTTATTGTCACACCAGCTCTTCTGGACCTTTGTTGTCTCCCGGCCATTGAGGGTTGGATGTTGTTTATACTGCCTGCAGGCTTTGCCCCATGTGCCATCTGGTTAAGTGTCCCCCTCCACCTGATTACCTCTTCAAACATTTCCTGGCGCACGGCTCTGCTTTCAGCAAAGGGCAGAAAAACATTTTGGGCAGGGTATTGGGTGTCAGCGTTTACACTGTACTTTGTGGTCCCAGAAGTCAAACAGCCATCTGCAGTAGGTCACACACAGTTCAGATGTCAGCACGAGTCACCTTCAGCGCTGGTTCTCTTGGTTACTAACAAGCTTTTGGAAACTCCACCCTGATCTTAGGCAGTGTACCTAGGCTGTGACTGTTGCGAATTACACTTAGGAGTTCATTTTTTAAAAATCTTATCTACCCCAGCTATAGATAGGTTTTCAGAACAAGTTCGCAATTAGAAAGCAGTTTCGGTCACACAATAAGGTTCATGAATTGCCATTAACTAATGTAGTTGTTAACATGAATACATGATGATGGATTAATGATGGACAAATACATTAATGAAAAGTAACTTTTAATTAGTTAATGCATTTGTTAACAACAAACTAACATATTTGTTACAAAATATTTATACATTAGCAAACCATAGGATGAACTTATAATTAGTTAACCATTAACAAATACATTAACTGACTTTTTCATTCCAATATGAATTGGCAATAACTAGTGTAGTTGTTAACATGTATTAATGACGTACAACTATATTAACTTCTCGCTAGTAGCTACTTAGCAACTGCATTAGTTCATCCCAATTCATGGAACCTTATTGTAAAGTGTTACTACAGTTTCTAAGTCATTTCCTTTAGACTAAACAGAATACGTGTGCACCTTAAATACATTAGCACTGGCCAACAAGTGACATGAAATTGTGTTAAAACCTGAAGGTTTAGCTGTGCTTTATGAGACGCTAATTTCACATTAATGCAATTATGCTTTTTAATCCATTCTTCACACATTTATGTACTATGGCAAATGACTTACCATTGTAAACTGTACTGATTAAACAATTGGACTATTACTTTTTTAAAGAAAGGTTTGAGTTTTACCATTGCCTAAAAGACCCCAAACCCCATCCCCCAGCTCACCATCACTCCCCTGAGACCCCAAAACCCATCCCCCAGCTCACCATCAC
This sequence comes from Conger conger, assembly GCF_963514075.1. Classification (NCBI taxonomy): domain Eukaryota; kingdom Metazoa; phylum Chordata; class Actinopteri; order Anguilliformes; family Congridae; genus Conger; species Conger conger. The sequence goes on along the minus strand of NC_083761.1, from coordinate 14,650,346 downwards.
TCCCCTGAGACCCCAAACCCCATCCCCCAGCTCACCATCACTCCCCTGAGACCCTAAACCCCATCCCCCAGCTCACCATCACTCCCCTGAGACCCCAAACCGCATCCTCTAACTCACCACTACTCCCCTTACACCCCAAACCCCATCACCCAACTCACCATTACTTCCCTAAGACCCCAACCCCATCCTTCAGCTCACCATTACTGCCCTTAGACCCCAAACCCCATCCCCGGTTCACCATTACTCCCCTTACACCACAAACCCCATCACCCAACTCACCATCACTCCCCTGAGACCCTAAACCCCATCCCCTAACTCACCACTACTCCCCTTACACCCCAAAACCCATCATCCGACTCACCATCGCTCCCCTGAGACCCCAAACCCCATCCCCGGTTCACCACTACTCCCCTTAGACCACAAACCCCATTCCTCCCATGCCCCTATTGAAGCCATGCCTCTTCTAAATGCTGCTGACAGCCCTCACAATCTATCTTTGTTCCACATTCATAACAGGCAGATAGATTAAAATGATAATGTTAACGTTGATACAATTGTTACCTACGACAGCATTTTCAATTTCATTTTTGTATGCTTAATTCTGGCGACTGCTGAGTTTGCCAATCTGTTATTGTGAAGAAAAGCAATGCACACCTTTTGTTATGTTAACATTAAGGACAAATGTTGATTGTTTAGTTCTGGAACAGAGTGCATGTACAGTACTCGATTTAAGTGCTCATGTACAACTGTAATCGCTATCTACTTGGGCAATGATTACATCAGCGGTTCTTTACATGATTACATCTCCAACAGCCTGACCTGACCTCCTTTGAGTTCAGAACAAAGTTATATGTAGCAGGACAGTGCATATGCGTCCTTGAAAGTGATATAAATATGAAAGTAATATTGATATGTGATCATTACCAATGTACAGCACACCTGAACTATTTCTAGATCAAGACCTATGGCTTTGCGTAACATGGTCGCACACAGGAAAACATGTTATGTACCTGATCTGACATCATTCTTTGTCATGTAAGGCACATTTATCTGGTAAAGATACTGTCAGCAGAATCTTTATTGCCAGTGATAAACTGGTTGATTGTCTGGGTAACGTATGATTTTCAAAGCAGTTCCACTCCGCTTATCCTTCAGTAAATCTGTTCAACACGTCCTTGTTCTAGGAGGATAAAAATGTGAGGAAAAGGAAAGAAATTCTGTAATTTCATAAATAAAGATAATCATTCAACTCCGCATGGATTTTCACATCAGCAGTTTAGACTTTAAAACATTATAATTCAGATCTGTATCTTGTCTGGATCAACTGTGAAAAAAGAATATAGAGGCTGTCTTGTAAGTTCCTTTTCAGCTGTTTCTAAATAGTGGGTTTTCACCACTTCCTGTAGTGGAGCAAAATAATGGGAAAAAGGTGCTGACGCAAAAACAAATGGCCTTCATCAGCTTTCCATGGCAGAGAAGAAAATCTGGGGAAAGGACACGGGCTGTCAGTTATTCACATAAAGCTCAATGACTAAAATCCTCTTAAATGGACTAATCTTTCAAACTCAAAGCCTTCTGGAATGGAATAATAATAACAATAATAATAATAATAATAATAATAATAAAAATAATAATAATAATAATAATAATAGCTGAGCAAATTATTATGCCATCAGGTTATGAGAGCAGCGTTTTTTATAAATAATAATTTCATAAGAAAGATGAAGTATTTATATTTCTATATTATCATTTAATATCATTAGGTGGCGGTGGTTCTTACCTGCCCTGCACTGTCCCTCTAATATACAAATTGTCTGTTTTATTTTTTTTAGAGCTTGTATACGAATAAATAAAAGAAAGTAAAAAAAAAAAAAGAACATGCTATTTCCCCAAGACCCCAGGAAACCCCCGTACACCTTACATGTATTGCTACTGGAACTTTAATGACTACAGTGTCAACTCCCACCCTAAAAATGGTGTCTCCTACAGCTCAGTGTGCATTCAAATCCCTTTGTTAACAATAATGGATTATGTGAATATTTGATGCAGTTCTGAAACTGAAAGATAATTTTAAGTTCACTACAGATTGCAATAAATAGTGGAGTCAATCGAGTTCATTTCTGTTCATAAATCCATTAAAAAGATTACATATTTAATCCAATAATAAAAATCAATCACTTGTCCTTTGATAGATGATGATAATTCAGAGTTTATCATATGTAGTTGTTAAGTTTATGACCAGTTTATGTACTGGATTTACTGCAAAAGCACAGCCTCTGTGTCACTCCAGTCTTTGGAGTATAAAGTATACCTTGATTTGGGACAGAGTGACCGCTATTCTGTATGCTTTATTATAGCCCAACTGTTCCATACTGTATAACCTACAGCACCCAAATTGGATTTTAATCTCAAAAGGCTGCTGGATAAAGTAATCAATTTGTGAGCTGTTTGTCTAGAGAAGATTATATAAGGTTATATCTTCTGTGTGTTTACAACTGCAAATAACAACTCAAATATCCAAATGCCCAATGCTGTCATGCTGGGTATTAGCTGATGCATGTTTTTCCTAATATACATTTTCCCATGACATGTCCTGCCAGAGCTGTGTTTGCTGTCTGCAATCTCATTGATGACTGTAGAAGTAATTAAGCTAATCAGTATTTGGGTGCAGGTGATATTGTCCACTTTGCCTTACCTTGGTTTACCTGTGATAAACTCAAGTGTTAGCCAACGGAAAGTAGTGAGCAGTCAGATGATGTAACCGTATCCCTCTTTCTGCAGTTTTGCATAACCAAAAGGAAGACACCATGACTGTGCACAATAATGGCTGGATGACTAGCTCTGGATGACTAGCTGAAAACTGTATGTTAAAAAAGACTGAAAAACGACGGCAGGAAACTACAGAGTGAAAAAATTAACCCTATGTAATCAAATGGTACGGAGGGACATATTTCCATTTTGAACTCACATGCTGGTATCAGAAATGTAATTACAAAAAGAAAAACTTAAGTAGCCTGCACCTACAGTAAGCTTGTATCGCAAACCAGAGTGAATGAGTGAGCGCTCAGAGGAAGAGTGTGAGCTCAATGTGAGAGACGTCTTCTTTTCTGCTTGGTATTTTCATCTTAATTACCCCTGCTATATACTATTTGTATTCATGCTAATACTTCTTGTGGTTTTACACAATGTGCTTTTGGACTCATAGATGAGGTAACTCAACATAGCAGTAATGGTTATTGATTATGATTATAACTGACCCAAATCAGTATTTAATGAGAGGCAATGCCCCGTGTAAATGAAGTTTCGTTTTGCCTGGTAAAGTGCAGCTTCATAGACTTTCGGTTTATTCCCTGGTGTGAATTATACTTGGGCATACTACTGATAAGAGAGCTTAAGGTTGAGCTGTGCTGAGGTTATATATTGCTGAAAAGCACAAGCTATCCTCAGAATCAGGAGATCCCTGTCCATGGAGAGGGCACTCTTGGGCATCTCAGATATGTAGACTTTGGTTACCTAACTGATAAGGTTCTGGCTTTATTGCAGTGAGGTGATCGGAAGATGTGGGAAGGCCTTATCAGCTCTGGGAAGGGTGACCCAGACAGCAATACAGAGTACAGGTCTTTAGCTAGCCATGATAAAGGCAGTATATGCTTATCATTCACATTCTTCCTTTGTTTTAGAGCACCATTAGTCACTTCCTGCCTTGACAATCTTGCTGACTGCAGATTAAAATTGAAGTTTGAAATGAAATAATGACAAACAATTTAATTATCTGAACCACAGTTTGGAAAACCACATTTATTTTCATATATATAGTATGTATGTACCCACAAACACATATAATTTGTTTTTGTTGCATAACCACTTTTGTCCAGGCAAAAACCTAGAGATGCTTCTTAAATCCTATTAATCCAGTCAATTAAGCTAAGACGTTTTATATGGTAAATTGTGCCATGCTGTTATTGCTCCCATATGCAGAAGATATAAAATATAGCTGAACTGAAACAATACAATTTTTTTAATTTGTCATTTCTAATACATTATTATTATACATTATATAAGTCTGTAAATCCTCAAAGAAAAATACAGCCAATTAATTTAATTAGCTCTAACTCTGCTATTATAAAAGAAACTGCACTTCAAAAAACTTTCAGTGAACATTCATTGCTGCAGGTACGTGGAAGTCCTTGCACTCTGAGGTGGCACCTCTAAATACATTTTTGAATCTATCTTACCAGCAGTTAAACTATGTAAGCATTTTCTTTTGTCACTTTCTCACAAATTGTCATGAACACGGCATTGAAGTTCAGTGAAAACAGAAATGCATTCCAGATAGTTCCGGGTATGGATGGCCCTGGACTGTAGTGTGCAATGGAAATGAGCCTATGAAATACAAGAAAGACCGAGAGGGAGAGAGGGAGAGAGGGACAAAAAGAGACAAAAAGAGTGTGTCTGTGTGCGTGTGTGTATGTGTGTGTGTGTGTGAGAGAGAGAAACAGAGAGAGAGAGAGAGAGACATGTTAGCGATGATGTCACCAGCCCATGGGCGATGTTTAATGAGAGACACACTGTATGGAACAGGGGGTCCTCTCTGCCTGCTGCTCCTTCTTTCCCGTTCTCTCTCTTCCACTCGTTCCGCTCTGTCCTGCGGCAGCAGCGGGGAAGAGCAGCTCTTCCTGGGACACAGCGAGGCTGCCTTCCCCTACCCCTCCAGCCCTCCATTATTCATGCTCTGCCCGGGCAGCATGGACTCATTTACTGCACCAGTGACGTCTGTGTTTGGCAGGCCCAAATTAGGCCACTGCTCAGCCTCCAGTGCTTCAAAGGATGAGAAAGATCAACTGTAAAATGTCGGGAAAAAAGACTTGGTGTGTGGACACTGGAAGAGGAATACACAACGGGCTCGTTGGTTGACTTGACTCAATGGTGCCGAATTGCAGGTAGCTTCAACATGCAGGCTTAACAGATTGACCTCTTTATCTGATTTGCTTAACGGCTCATTAACTGGAAATGAAAGATCAGAAGCCCAATGTTCAATCGTGCTGTATGATGTTATTCCAGAACTGAAGCAGGAGCAGGGATCCCTTATAGGCATGAAAAAGAAACTACAAACACATGTCTGGTCCATATAATCTGGGTTACTGTGTGAATTTCCTTATTGTGGTAGCAAGCTATTCAGTAACACTTTACAATAAGGTTCCACGAATTGGCATACTACTACTGAGAAGTGAACCTGTACAGCTCTGTTAATGTATTTGTACATCATGAATTAATGTTAACAACTACATTAGTAATTGCCATTGTGATGAAAAAATCAGTTAATGTATTTGTTAATGGTTAACTAATTATAAGTTCATCCTCTGTTTTGCTAATGTATAAATATCATGTAATAAATACGTTAGTTGTTAACAAAGTTAATTTCATGCTTAATTAATCTATTTGTCCATCTTGTTAATGACTTGTTAACAACTACATGGGTTAATGCCAATTCATGAGCCTTACTGTAAAATGTGACCCGAAGTCTTTATTATCATAGCAAGCTATTCTTATGAGTGTTCTGTCAATGTATGTGGCAGTGCTAGAGCTTGGCAAAAGAAGACCATGGTCATGACCCCATCCAGCAGAGAGGAAAGACTCAGTAATAAATATTGCATTGCTTTTGTACTGAGTCATTGATCTGTAGTTTCTACTGGCAGCAATTCTGCCTATGAGAGACACTCTTGCTACCACCAAAATGTGATTCTCAAATATTTATTTCACTGGCAGAGACAAGGCGACATAGTCTGTCAGTGGTGTGAAGCTTTTGGTTGTGTACACTTGCACTTCCTACAAATACAATATTACTGTTTTTTATTTCAATGTGATTACAGCTGTAGTGATATGTACAGTGCTGTGAAAAAGTGTTTGCCCCCTTTCTGATTTCTTATTTTTTTGCATGTTTGTCACACTTAAATGTTTCAGATCATCAAACAAATTTTAATATTAGTCAAAGACAACACAAGTAAACACAAAATGCAGTTTTTAAATGAAGGTTTTTATTATTAAGGGAGAAATCCAAACCTACATGGCCCTGTGTGAAAAAGTGATTGCCCCCCCTGTTAAAACATAACTTAACTGTGGTTTATCAAACCTGAGTTCAATTTCTCTAGCCACACCCAGGCCTGATTACTGCCACACCTGTTCTCAATCAAGAAATAACTTAAATAGGACCTGCCTGACAAAGTGAAGTAGACCAAATGATCCTCAAAAGCTAGACATCATGCCAAGATCTAAAGAAATTCAGGAACAAATGAGAAAGAAAGTAATTGAGATCTATCAGTCTGGAAAAGGTTATAAAGCCATTTCTAAAGCTTTGGGACTCCAGCGAACCACAGTGAGAGCCATTATCCACAAATGGTGAAAACATGGAACAGTGGTGAACCTTCCCAGGAGTGGCCGCCGACCAAAATTACCCCAAGAGCGCAGCGACAACTCATCCAAGAGGTCACAAAAGACCCCACAACAACATCCAAAGAACTGCAGGCCTCACTTGCCTCAGTTAAGGTCAGTGTTCATGACTCCACCATAAGAAAGAGACTGGGCAAAAATGGCCTGCATGGCAGAGTTCCAAGACGAAAACCACTGCTGAGCAAAATGAACATTAAGGCTTGTCTCAATTTTGCCAGAAAACATCTTGATGATCCCCAAGACTTTTGGGAAAATACTCTGTGGTCTGACGAGACAAAAGTTGAACTTTTTGGAAGGTGTGTGTCCCATTACATCTGGCGTAAAAGTAACACCGCATTTCAGAACAAGAACATCATACCAACAGTAAAATATGGCGGTGGTAGTGTGATGGTCTGGGGCTGTTTTGCTGCTTCAGGACCTGGAAGACTTGCTGTGATAAATGGAACTATGAATTCTGCTGTCTACCAAAAAATCCTGAAGGAGAATGTCCGGCCATCTGTTCGTGACCTCAAGCTGAAACGAACTTGGGTTCTGCAGCAGAACAATGATCCAAAACACACCAGCAAGTCCACCTCTGAATGGCTGAAGAAAAACAAAATTAAGATTTTGGAGTGGCCTAGTCAAAGTCCTGACCTGAATCCTATTGAGATGCTGTGGTATGACCTTAAAAAGGTGGTTCATGCTCGAAAACCCTCAAATATGGCTGAATTACAACAATTCTGCAAAGATGAGTGGGCCAAAATTCCTCCACAGCGCTGTAAGAGACTCATTGCAAGTTATCGCAAACACTTGATTGCAGTTGTTGCTGCTAAGGGTGGCCCAACCAGTTATTAGGTTTAGGGGGCAATCACTTTTTCACACAGGGCCATGTAGGTTTGGATTTTTTTTCTCCCTTAATAATAAAAACCTTCATTTAAAAACTGCATTTTGTGTTTACTTGTGTTTACTTGTGTTGTCTTTGACTAATATTTAAATTTGTTTGATGATCTGAAACATTTAAGTGTGACAAACATGCAAAAAATCAGGAAGGGGGCAAACACTTTTTCACACCACTGTATTATGATTTTAATAGCATAATATTATGGCCATATATATATATCTTGCCACTATAAGCACTTTGAGAAGTGGTTATAATAAGGGCATTTTTAAAATGAAGGAATAGATTCAGAGATTGGTTTAATTTCATGTGAAATTGATGACTTTTCTGACGTGAGACTTGCATGAGATGTGACTGCCAATGTGTCAGGTATCATGTATGCATTCCAGCTCTTCCTCCAGTCTATGAATTCGAAACATCTTTTGGTAAACTGGTTTAACCGTGACTATGTTGATCTGCCCATGATGAAGGAATGCTAAAACAAACAGACATTAAGGTCTCGCCTACATGGCAATTCATGCCTTCTTGACACCAACTGCGAGATATAGACAACTATATCTGGATGCATCTGTACAGGTGTGTTTATGCACTGTTGGCACTCAATGCCATGTCTCTATTTATTTGCTTTATTCAGATTTGTTATTTTTTAAGTCGCCTACAGTATGTCAACCATGACCAAATTCCTACCGGGTTCATTTTCAAGCACTCAACACACAGTGTTGATTTTGAGTATTTACATTAAATCTTTATTTTTTATAAATGTCATTTTACAATTATGGTACTTTATGGTACTTTTACTAGTTTATTTTCCAGGAAACACTCTTATATCTCAATTCCCTGCAAAACGTTCCCTGAATATCTTCTCCTGTGTCTCACAATCCAAAATATACTGTAGATGTTCTGTTGAACTGATTCAGTAAACTGGAAGTCCGCATATGACTTCTGTGAACCATCGCTCACCCTTCTGTAATGGCACCCTTGGATGACCCCGTGTACAGCTCTTTTCATATGAAAGTACACGGTGCTCAGTTTGTCACGGGGCCGGAGGACAGTGTCTCAGCGGCTTCCCCTTTGTTCTTTTGTTTCCTGTACACAAAATGGCCGCCGTCCCCTATTGTAATCCATGACCTGTAGACGGACTGGCTTTGACCAAAATAGCATCTTATATCAAGGCAAGCGCTGTGCATACTCCACCTCAACACAAGTCACCTTTTCACCTCATAATCAAGCTGCCCTCTCACAGTGTAACTGAAAATAGAGCTTTTTAAATGGGTCAAATGATTACATTTCTAAAAGGGATAAACAAAATTCTTGCTGTATACCAAGAATGTGCAATGGGAATAAATATTATTGTGTTTTGGTTCAGTATTCTAGTAATATATTGTCTTGTGGGTTTCAATAAAAAAATAAAAAAATGACACAAAACTTGGGGCTGTGTATATCCGATTCCCACCCCAATTTGTCATGAGTTTCCATTCATAGAGTTTGAGCGCAAAGCGATATATATCCATTTTTGGTGTTTAGAGAAGAAGTGTAGTTTTACAAATAAATAGGACTAAAATGCTATATTTGAAGAATGTACAACATTTCCAATAATATGCCAGTTTCAAATACAATTCTTGTGCATTTCTGGAAAAACAAAATGCCTTCCTTCTCTGAGGAAGACGCCTAATCCCCAATTGCTCCCAACAAGCTGGTCAGCCTAGCATGGCAGCCTATCACTGCTTGAGTGTGACAGAGCATGTGAATGGGTGAATGAGATCCAGTAATTAGATAGAAGCGCTATCCAAATGCTGTCTATTTACACCAAAGGTTTAAATAAATATTAGTGAACCTAATATTTCTAATACTTAGACAGTGTCTACACTATAGGGTTTCAGGGGGCCAGTAGGCCAGAAAGAAAACCGGTGAGAAGAGGGTGATTCTCTGGCAGCCGTCCTTTGGTCCAGCTGGGGGAATGTAGGCCACACTGATGAAACAGGAGCCCGGCTGCACCAGTTCTGTCACAGCTCATAGCGTGACCGGCCCCGAGGCCCACAGGAAGGTGCTTGTGAGCCAGCGTCCAGCGCGAGTCTCCGTCTTCTGTTTGATGACGGCTGTGTTCCCCCGCTCTTCTGTTTTTTCAGGTGCACAGCAGCCGGGAAACGGAGGCTCGGCCGTATGTCTTCAGGAGAGAGAAATACACACAGCTGATGGTCACGGGTCTCCCATTAAGGTAGAACAAACCCCAGCACTAGCACCTCTTTCACAAAGCAGGTTTTCCCCTCCTGGAATTCAAGTTTTTTTTCTCTCTGATATCTCAAGTGAATTATTTCCAAGAATCCGAACAATGTCTACAGACTGTAAACCCAGCTGTGGAAAATGTGACATAGGGGATTTTTATTTTCCTGCATTTATCGACACAAGTTGAAATAGGGCATGCCTCCTGATGTCCTCTGTCCAATGTGGTGATCCCACAGATTTGCCAGATTTGACTGCTAGCGCTACCATTATTCATATCTTGTTGATTGTCTGTATTGCTTGTGCTGATATTGGCAAATGGCAATTTCAGAAACTGTTGTGCGAACAGGCATTAAACTGCATTTCTAAATTAAACCATTATGAAAGAAAAGCAGGCACTATTCAGTTAATGTGTTTAGTAACCTTCTTCACTTCAGTCACACCAGTGTTTTGATATTTATTTAAACTCCCAACAGCACAGTGGATGCCATTTAGAATTCTTTGAAACATCCCTGAGGCTTGCCAGGGTTCTCTGTCAGACTACTGTGGACTTAAATGTTGTCAACACAATGATCAGGTTTTGCCAACTCAAGTGGGAATCACCATGAAAAAGCAACTTCTTTCAGTACTTATACTTAGTATTCTGTACAACAATGCAGAATAAACTCAATCGAGCAGTATGAATGCAAGAATGTTCCAGAATTTCCTTTAAAAGGTCCGGTAAAGCTAATCACTGAGCTAAATCACTCGGAAAATGTAGCTGAACTTTCCACCAGATTGCCAATTGATTGCTGTCTATTATCCCTACACTGGTGAAAACAAAGGACACAATGGTATGTGCAGCCCCCTGTTTTGAGGAAATGAAGGGCTTACAGGTGTTTGCTGTTTCAGGATGCAGGTGATAACCCAGTGAAGGCACACACTGCAGCCTCCAGAACTCTGCAGCAGAAACCAGCCTTATCAGGCTCACTGCAGGGTACACAACTACATGCTCAACACTTACAGCGCAAAAATTTACATTACATGACATTATTGGCATTTGGCAGATGCTCTTATCTGGAGCGACGTATAACAAAGTGCAAAGTGCATACCCATCACCAGAAACAAGTGCACTGAAAGACCGTAGAGGGAAGTACTGTTTCAAGTGCCAAGAGTAAAACAAAGATAAGGACTAAGGCCTATTTGATAAATCTGACAATGGAATATATCTAAAACTATTTTGGTACAGCTCAACACAATAGAATGATAAACACTTACGTCGGAACAATAAACAGTTTACATAGCCAAACAAAATCGGCAAAAATATTTTACCACACTGACAGAGTATTTTTATGCATGGAGGAAGGAAAGGCCATCATAACAGTAGGTAGGAACTAAAATGTCAGGTAAAATGTCAGTCAAGAGGGCAATTAGGACAATTAAGACACCTTATATCTGTTTATCTTTCATATGTTTGAATAATCAAAACAGCTACCATGCTGTCTTCAGGAACTACAAAAACATGTTTTTCTCCAATTTGCTAAAACAACATGGGGTTCTGATCAACCTCATTAGTTGTGTACTCATGAACTGTAAATAAAAAACATATAAATAATACCGATGTAAAAAAACAAACATATAATGGGATTCTACACTTTTCTGACCTTCCAATGAAGTCCTGACTCAGGTTTTCCCAGTCCTCTTGGTGTGGTGCCAACAGGGGAAGTAGTCTTTCATACTTCCTGTTTGCTCACTGCAGAAATCTCTCATATCCAAGTAAAAATGTGTGCTAAGCATCTGGCTAGAATATAAATATACTAAATATGTGTACATTTGGATAAAATGGTAATAAACACTAAAAGATAGATTGGTTCCTATCTTTCAGTGATTTTAGAGCATTTTGGGTCATGAGGGGTATTACTCTGCTCGTGTGAATTAAGTGCAGTTGATCTGGGTTTCCCCTGGAATGGGAGTGAACAATCCCATTTCATATCAACAAGGTTTTAGAAACAGGCCATGTCCAGTTCACGAGGCAGCTTGTGCTAAACTAGATGTAGCATAAAATTATACATTTTATGCTGGATGTTGTATTGGTATATATGTAGGCTCTTCACTTAATAACACATTAATATATGGACTACTATCAGCATCAGAGTCAGAATCAGAATCAGAATCTCTTTTTTCGCCATGTAGTTTTATGTACAAGGAATTTGCTGTGGTTTGTGGGTGCATGCAAACAACATAAAGAATGATTCCAAAAAAATAGGAACATAGATATATAATAAGGTGGAATGTGATCTAGGTAAAAATAAGTAAATATATACAATACAACATAATGCGGAAGCGGGGTATATGAAGTATTGTTAAAGTGCAAAATATAAAATATATAAAATATAAAATATAAAGTTTATGAAGTAAGGGAGGGATAAAAGTCTATGACAATGGGGACCCTTGGGCCTTGTTGATGAGGCCAGCTGCCGATGGGTAGAAGCTGTTTCTGTGGCGAGAGGTTTTGGTCCTGATGGACCGCAGCCTCCTGCCAGAGGCGAGTGTTTCCAATAGTCTGTGTCCAGGGTGAGAGGGTTCGGCCACAATCCTTCCTGCACGCCTCAGGGTTCTGGAGGTGTACAGGTCCTGAAGAGATGGAAGATTGCAGCCAATCACCTTCTCTGCAGAGCGGATGATACGCTGCAGTCTGCCCTTGTCCTTGGCAGTGGCAGCAGCATACCAGATGATGATGGAGGAGGTGAGGATGGACGCAATAATGACGGTGTAGAAGTACACCATCATTGTCTTTGGCAGGTTGAACTTCTTCAACTGCCGCAGGAAGAACATCCTCTGCTGGGCTTTTTTGATGAGGGAGCAGATGTTCAGCTCCCACTTGAGGTCCTGGGAGATGATGGTTCCCAGAAAGTAGCAGGACTCCACAATGTTGACAGGTGAGTCTCTCAAGGTGATGGGGTCAGTTGGGGGTGGGTTCTTTCTGAAATCTACAACTGTCTCCATTGTCTTCACAGCGTTGAGCTCCAAGTTGTTCTGACTGCACCAGGTCACCAGATGGTCATCCCCACCAGAGATGAGTCCAATCAGGGTGGTGTCATCCGCAAACTTCAGGAGCTTGACAGATTGGTGACTGGAAGTGCAGCTGTTGGTGTACAGGGAGAAGAGCAGAGGGGAAAGAACGCAGCCTTGGGGGGAACAGGTGCTGATGGTCCGGGAGTTAGAGACATGTTTTCCCAGCTTCACATGCTGCCTCCTGTCAGACAGGAAGTCTGTGATCCACCTGCAGGTTGAATCAGGCACGTTCAGCTGGGAGAGCTTGTCTTGTAGCATAGTTGGCATTATTGTATTGCAGGCAGAGCTGAAATCCACAAACAGGATCCTGGCGTAGGTTCCTGCGGAGTCCAGGTGCTGTAGGATGAAGTGTACAGCCAGGTCAGGGCGACGGGTCTGTAATCATTCAGTCCTGTGATCCTTGGCTTTTTGGGGACAGGAATGATGGTGGAGGCCTTGAAGCAATCTGGTACATGGCAAGTCTCCAGTGAGGTGGCCCGACTGCTTTGGGGTTCTGCCTCTTGAAGATCCTATGGACATCTCTTTCCAGTAAGGACAGAGGTATCTCTGAGGTGAGTAGCTGTGAAGTGGCCCAGGCTCCTGCTGTGATAGAGGAGGTGGGGGAGGAGGGGGGCTGGAGCTGGTGGCTTTTGTCATGGGGGATGGTGTCAGGACTGTTCCATTGACCTTCAATGCGACAGTAGAACTCATTCAGGTCGTTGGCCAGGCGTGAATTGTTCATGGAGTGGGGGGTTTTTATTTTGTAATTAGTGATCTGTCTGAACCCTTTCCAGACAGAAGCAGAGTCATTGGCTGAGAACTGGTGTTGCAGCTTCTCTGAGGACAGTCGTTTAGCGTCTCGCACCTCCTTGCTAAACTTGTACTTTAAACATGGCTCTGTCCCCACTCCTAAACGCATCTTCCTTCTCTGACCTTGACTTTCTGAGTTTTGCTGTGAACCAAGGTTTGTCGTTGTTGTAACTCACCCTGGTGCGTGATGGTACATAGCTGTCCTCACAGAAGCTGATGTAGGAAGTCACCGCCTCTGTGTACTCATCCAGATTGTTGGTAGCAGTCCTGAAAACATCCCAGTCAGCACAGTCCAAACATGCCTGAAGATCCTTCACAGCTTCACTGGTCCACTTCTTTGATATCCTCACAACAGGTTTAGAGAGCTTTAATTTCTGCCTGTATGCAGGAATCAGGTGGACCATGACGTGGTCAGAGTGTCCCAGTGCAGCGCGGGGGACGGCATGATACGCACTGCTAGCTGTGGTGTAACAGTGATCCAAAATGTTCTTCTCTCTGGTCGGACATTTAATAAACTGTCTGTATTTGGGGAGTTCATGGCTGAGGTTTCCTTTGTTAAAGTCGCCGAGGACAATAACTAAAGAGTCCGGGTTTTTCCGCTCCACACACAGTATCTGGTCGGCGATCATGCGCTGTGCCTCCTGCGTGTTAGCATGAGGTGGAATGTAAACACCAACTAGTATGAATGGAACAAACTCACAGGGGGTGTAGAAGGGTTTGCAGTTTATGAGAAAAGATTCCACATCAGAAGAACAGTGTTGTTGGATCACTGTGATGTCGTTACACCAACCACTGTTAATGTAAAAGCACAAACCTGCGCCTTTCGTTTTGCCGGAGAGTTCTGTGTCGCGGTCCGCTCTGAAGAGTTGGAAGCCTGGCAGCTGCAGCGCAGAATCCGGAATCGATCCACACAACCACGTCTCCGTGAAGCACAAAACAGAAGATGAAGAAAAGTCTCTGTTTTTACCCAACAGTAGCTGAAGTTCATCCAGTTTGTATGCAGCTTATGGATAACTACAGTGTACTGCATTCCCATACAAGCCCTGTCCACGTTCATGTTTCATAACCAAATTATACAGTGAAGCTACTTTTAACATCAAATGTGTCCCTGGTAGAGTTTGCTGACATACTCAGCATTCATAAAGCAGTTCTGAGCCCAACCTGGCTTTTGTAGATTTAAGGAACATGGATATGACTGCATCTATGTCTGTAGTACCTTTGATTGAAACAGAACATTCTGCAATGTATTGAATAAATATGTGGAAAAATTATGTTAAAAAATTACAGTACATTTCAAAGCAATGTATTACTTGCAGTATCTGAAAGTGGCACTAATATTAATCACTGTGAATATTATTTTCAGATCTTGAGTAGTCTATTTTATTTCAGTATGGGCATTATATAGTATGTTCTCATTTTGTGGGGGATTGTTCAAACTTGCTTAGGGACCAAAGACTAAAGTCTGGATGAAATTAACATGCATGTTGTAATTCACATTCACCAGGTCTGCAGTGAGGATCTTACCCAGTCCTGTTCCCCTACATTAGCAGCCTGGCATGGACACTGAAGCTGGGAAAGCCAGCCTACAGGACTCCATTAAGCTCGATCTGTTTTCTTAATGACGCTGCCTTTACAACAAGTAGTGTAATACATTCATCCCTGACACATCTCAAAGATGACTGTGTTCAAGGACGGCTGTTTACTGTATGTAGGGCATTCAAACTGGTTCACTTACTTTTATCTTATTGACATCCAGCTATTGGATTTTCCCTGTACACAGCTGGCAGCTAACTCGAAATGTGATACCCTGCTTCACCACCGTGGTGGACGGGAGGGGAAATGAGGTACAGTGCGGCCTTTTGCAATCCGCACACGTTCACAGGACACGACCTTCCGAAGGCCGTCATACGACGCGCGTGACGGACAGTGCGTCACAGAAAGAGGTCCTACCCGCAGTGATGAATGAACGCATTCATGAGTAACACAAGTGCTCCCTGGGAAATCCTACGAGCAGGAAGTCACTCTGTGTTCTTATACTACGGACAGCGTGCTGCATCCCAATCTGCTCACATACAATGTGTTAATGTTAGAATGGAGAATAGGACAAAAAACACAGAGTTGGTTTATATTATCAGGGTCTGTATACAAAACACATCAATCACAATTAATGTTGAGGCGCTTTGCACCAGATTTTAGCCACTACCTAATTTCCATCTGCAAATAAATGAATAATTAAATAATAATGAGAGTAGTATTTTGGTCACTGGCTGTCACCCAAATAAAAAATATTTTTATTTTAGGGATTATTATAGGGTTGAATTATTTTGGATGCAGAGATTATATATTCAGAAATAATGCCAGTGCAATATCCCTTCCTCTTGATAAGTAAATACACAAGGACTCATTTAAATGAAATTTTAATAAGCATGGTATTAAAATAGTCTTTATTTCCATACGTAACGATGTTCCTGGGCGAACATTGTCAATGTCTGTCCAGCCATTCATTACAGGCAGTGTGTGCGTGTGCGTGTGTGTCTGTGCGTGTGTGTGATTGCGGTGGGTGTGCGCTCTCTGTGCCCGAGGCTGGAGCGTGCATTAGCCAGCGTAGCGCTAGCGCAGTCTGTTGTGGAAGGTACAGCAGGGGGAGGGGAGAGCGGGGGAGGGGGAGGAGGGTGGGCGGCTGTGACTCACTCCGTACCGTGAGAGGAGCATCGCCGCAACCCCTTCAGCCCCCAACCCGCCCCCCTCCACTCCACAAAACCGGCCGGCACGAGCTCCAGAAATGGCGCTGGCGTAGGAAACAGCGGGGTAGGCAGGTAGGCAGCGGCAGGTTCCGTGGCTGACGGTCGTGCTGTTGTGAGTCCTCAGCATCCACGCAGACCGTGCCTTACGAGCGCTCTCCGTGCTCCTCTGGGAGGGGGAGGGGGAGGGGGGGGGGGTGCTGCACTCCACTCCTCCACCCTGCTGCTGTTTTTATGAATGGAGGAGAACAGCTGGGAGGGGCTACAGCCTCACCCCATCATGATGTCAACAGGCATCAATGAAACGCACCCCCGCCGACGCAGGAGAAGCCGTGCTTACTGTAGCGGCTCACGAAAGAGCTCCCCCGCCCCTCCCCGCTCCTCGCCACAATCGTCAAACCCCCCCCAACCCCCACATTCCTGACTCCTCCCTACACCTACCTGCACCCCCCATCCCGCATCACATAAACCAGGCTGAGGAAATTACCACAGGGCTGCTGACGAAACCTACCCCCCCCCATCTCTCTCTCTCCATCCCCCCCTCCTCTCCCAGCTCCCCTCACTACAACGGCGGCGTGAATAAGCCATAGGAAGCAGGGCTCGTGCGGCAGTGAAGACGTGCGCGCTGACACACGCGGAACAGACAGCGAGCGTTCATGGAGGAACAGCCTTACCGCCACTGCCGCCACTGATCCAGCGCCAGACCGCCGGAGTGCCGCGCGTCCCCGGAGCTCCCGCCGCTCGGCACGGACGCTCTCCTCCTCTTCCCGCGCCTCCTCCAGCGCCTCCCGTTTCCCCGGCTCCGGAGGCAAGCATGTTCTGCTTCTGCTTCCAGAGCTCGCTGCTGAAGCTGCAGGCTCTGGAGGTGGACCTGTGCTCCCCTCTGGGACCCTCGCCGGAGGACTCCGTCCCGCCGCCCAACCTGCCGCCCTCGCCTGGCGGAGGGGAGGTCAGCCCGGCAGGTAGGACACGGACCCTCCTCCGCTCACCTCTCCCACCTCCCCGCATCCTTCTCTCCTCTCTGCATCCCTCTGTTTCGCTCTCTCCTTCCGGCACGACGCCGTCGCTTGCACGCGATACGCGTCCCGGCGTGTGCAATGTGGGTCATGCGTTCCGGCCGACATCGGTCCAGTGGGTCACTCTTCTCCTGGGCTTTTTGGGCTTTTTGTATTTTGTATTTTCAATGCCGATTTAATTATGTATATTTGCACATGTCACCTAGGAGTTACCTCTAACGGTGTTTTAATGGGGTTCAGTTTCACTGACGATCAGCATTTTTTCACTTGAGCCCAGCCCATTGGATGCCCCACTTTACTCCCTAGTTTGGGAGCAGAGGCTGCTCTGTGTACTGACACGGGCTCAGGGGGCTGCCAGAATCGAGGCGTGAGCGGTTATTTTGGCAGCGGGTGACGGTGTTGCTTCTCTCGTTCCGCCTGTTGTTTACAGCCAAGGCGAGCCGCGCGGTGACTGGGAGCCTATTAGACCCCGGTGTCTATTAATAACCGTGTGGTTCTGAGCGGCAGTGCCTGTGCCCTGCGCATGCTGGAACCGCCTCCCCACTGCCGTGCCATGTGCTTCGTCAGCCGCACACTCAGCCCGTGCCCCCCCCACCGTCCCCCCCAGCTCCGTTCTGACTGGCAGCCTCTCAGCGTTGACCTTTCCTGTTTCTTTCATAAACCACACACTCATTCTGGCTTCCTGAACCTCCCCCGTGAGTGAAGGCACGTCCCTGTGTCTGTAGTCGTGATCCACACACTGGTGTGACGTACCTGTGTAAACAGTCGTGCCGGTGGAGGACACACTCCACTGTAGTGATGCTGATTGGGGATTTTTACGTTTTCCCCGAGAGTATAGCTTGTAATTACTAATAATAACTAATAACCAATACCTTGTATGACTAATATCATGCTGCTATTAATAGCCATCTTTGATGTTATTCAATCACTTCGCTGAGGTTCTCATTTGCCCACACAAAACGGATTTGTGTTTGTGGAGACTTGTTCTCTGGAAAATGAAACACCTTTTTGAACCATGTTTGGGTTGACCTCTCATCTAAAGGTCAGAGAGGACTTTCTCATTAGCAGGAGCTTCTAATGGCTAATGGCTGCCCTTGATAACTGCACTGGGAGGAGAACACCTGGCTAGAGTCAGTCAGGGAAATATTCCGTGGAGGTTTACTGAATGAGGTTCCTTGCATTGATTGCGCCAATTACGTTGAAAGCGTTCATTATCCCATTGTGAAATTGTAGCAATTTTGGAGGATGCTGGGTGGCTCATCGTGTTAAAGGTACTTTCGTAGTGCATAATCGGTTCGATTGGGGACCCGCAAATCTACTTGTTAAGCTGGATGTGAAGTGTCTTCCATCGATTCGTGTCTGTGCAGGACTGACATTACCTGTTTCAGAGGAGAGCACACACAATGTGGTTAAAGTGCACATTCTCAGCTTTTATTACATTTCACCATGTAGAAATTACTGTACATTTAAATTAAAGTAATTATGTTTCGTACTTTGTCGCATATCCTTTGCATGCAATGACTGCTTGAAGTATGTGACCCAGAGTGCTGATCACCAGGTGCTGAGTATCTTTTCTGGTGATGCTCTGCCAGGCCTGTATTGCAGCCATCTTCAGCTCCTGCTAGTTCCTTGAAGTTTTCTCTTCAGCACTAAACATATGCCCAATTGGATTCAGGTCAGGTCAATAACTTGGCATGTGAATAATTTTGTGAAAAACTGGTTGCTTGCTGGAAATTGGTTGCTTTAGCAGTATGTTTAGGTCTTGCTGTAGGATGATGCACCATCAAATGATTTTGGAGGCATTTGTTGAACTTGAGCAATTAGGATTTAGAGAACAATTTAGAGTTAATTATGTTCTTGCTGTCACATCATCAATGAAGACCAGTGAGCCAGTACCAGTATCAACTATAGATACCCTGCTGAAAAAAAGAGCTCAAGGTAGGTTTTGAAACAGCTGGTAGCAGGTTGACTAGTTTACACCAGCTCCCAGCTCAACATGGTTTAGCTGGTTGACCAGCTCAGACAATCTACCAGCACTAGCTGGTTGGCCAGGTCATACCCAGCTAGACAGAGCCTTATGACCAGCTTGGCCATGCTGGTTGACCAGCTCGTACACATCTAGATTATTTTAGGACCAGCTTGATCAGCTCAATTTTCAAGCTGGTCAAACTAGCATAGCTGGATTTTACAGCAGGGTAGTTCCCAAACCATAAAGTGTTTCATAGATGGGAGGGGGGGAGGGTGTCCTTTGGATCTTGGGCAGTTCCTTTTTGTCGCCAGACTTTACTCTTGCCATCACTCTGATACGTCAATCTTGGTCTCATCTGTTGCAACAAAGGGAAATAACCTGCTTGCTTAATCTGAAACGCATATGTGCCCGAAAATTATGTTTACGTTTGTTTCAATAGTGCTGTAATTTCTACATGGTGGAACCAAAATGTATTAAAATACCCCGTAACAGGAGCTGAGAATCTGCTCTTTCACAGCATTGTGAAGGATCACCATGCATCAACCAACGTAGAAGGCTAATCTAGTGCTTCTCAGATACAGGACAATATGTTAAACATGTTTTTCAAGAATATCCCTAACATTATGAAGCTCACTCTATATATGTTTGCATATTCCAAATTGGCCAGAAAAAGGGGTGAAAGCACATAAAAAGTAGGCTTTTTTCAAATTCAGGACATCTTAAAGGCCTGCTCCTTTTAGAATATTTACACTTTGTAGAAGTAAATGGCTTGTCAATATGCTCCTGTTACGGTTTTGGGTGTTGGCTTACAAGTCCTCCGATCAGAAGATGATAGCTTTGCTGTTTGGAGAGACTTTGGCCAGTCATCAGTCTGATATCTTAGATGTTGAACTCCAGACTCCAGCACGTGTGGCTATCTGTCAGTCTGTCTGTCTGACTCATATTTCTACCCCCTCCCACCCCCAGCAGAAACCTGGCCTGTCCAGTGGGCCCCAGCCCCTGAGGGTGGGAGTGCGGATAGCCAGCTGTCCCCCGGGCCCAGCCGGCTCTTGAGACACATCACAGACGGGGACAGCCCCCTGCCCTCCCCTCGTTGTGCCAGCTTCACCCAGAGCCAACGCTTCAACAGTGACACAGAGGCCGCACCCTCCCCCCCCTGCTCCCAGCAGTTCATCATGTAAGAACCCCCTACAGCTCAGTCTATCTGTCAGTCAGCTCTCTCACACACACACAGTCCTCCTATGGCAGAAATGGTCTGAAGTGGAGAGTGTGTTTAATTGCTTCATTTCATTAGACTAAGCAGGCGACAACCCCCGGGAGAAATGTGGAGGGCCTTGCTCAAGGGCCCAACAGCTGCGTGGATCTTATCGTGGCTACACTGAGGCTTTAGCCACCGACCTTCTGTGTCCCAGTCACGCACCTTAGCCACTAGGCTAGAGGCCCTGTTATTTATTATTAAAAGCATTAAGAGCTGTGGGCCTTCAGCAGGACAGTGCTGAGATAGAAAAGGCAAGATGGTTCATACACACGAGAAGCAGAGTAGCAGCTTACAGCCTTCTCTACTCTCACACAGGAACAGAGAAGGGCCACGTCCTGCATATTGCTCCACAGATCAGAGGTGTGTCTCCTATCAGTATGACTGTGCTGTATCTGCACAGGGATTCATGGTTCAACAGCTGGTTATGTCCAGTGACTGCGAAGATTGTTTTCTGTGGGGGTGTCAGTCTCAAGCTGGAGCTATCTGAGGAAAACACTTGATAGGAAACGCAAGGAAATGACTTTCCCTGGTGTAATTCAGGTATGACCAGCTTGAGATACCAGCTACCAGCTGTTTCAAAACATAGTTTGAGCAGGTAAAATCATGTTGAGTAAAGAGCTGGTCTAACTGGTTAACCAGCTACCAGCTGTTTTGAAAACCTAGCTTCAGCTGTTATAAGCAAATTGAGGCAGACAAGGGAATATTCAGACCATCAATGACACATACTGAGAAACCACTACGATTAATATTTGCCGAATGCTCAAAAGATGTTATATATACATGAACACAAATCCTAAAATGTGTTGACAAAATGCTTTTCTGTTTGTGGAAACAAGTGACATTCCTGCTGTTTTAATAGTATGATTATGGGTGTGTGCGTTTCTGTGTGGTTTTGTGAGTACACATGAGCTTGTTACTATGTGATCATACGGAGGCAAATCCATAGTGTACTGATGGATATTTCCCTTCTTTAGGGCGAGAGGCATTGTGAGAACAGAGCCTGCAGAGGGCGCCAAAGACACATTGTCAATCCCCCTCCTCACCAGACACATACAGACTGTGAAGAGGAAAATCCGAAAATTTGAGGAGAGATTTGAGCAGGAGAGGAAATACAGGGTATGTACAACAACTTTTTACAACCTTTATTTTCCAAAAAGTTGCAGATTACCAACAAATATTACAGGAGATTTAGAATACGATTAAAAGAAATGTGTTTTGATTTGTATTCATGTTTATTAATGAAACATAATCTCATTAGGTTTGACGATTGAAAGCAGGAGTGTGCAAAAAGGGCTAATGTGGGTCAAGGTTTTTGTCTTAGCCCACCACTAATACATCATCAGCCTTTTTCATCCTGTGCGGGAACAACTGTTAGTGTGTGTAAGATTTTTCCCAGTGACTAAGGCGGGAGGGGGGGGATTTCCTCTTGGCTTACAGCAGTGTGACGATACTTGTTTTCCTGGGCCGAACTGGTTCCAGCTTGCTCAGACCTGATATCTTTAAATATAGGCGTAGGCTTATCCGACTTTCCGTCTTGCTTACTAAAAGGCAAGCTCGGCAAAAGTTGAAACGGTCCATAAAGTCGTTCCAAACCCCCCCCCCCCCCCCCAAAGAACAAAACTTCAGGATTTGGCGCCCTCTGAAGGCTAGCCTATTCATTACAAAAGAATGCGTCTTACCGTATATCACTGTCTGCTCCGTGTTTTTTTCAGTGTGCTTTGTTCTCTCCTAGCCGTCGCACAATGACAAAACTGCAAATCCAGAGATGTTCAAGCTCATGAATGAGCTGGCCAGGTCTCGCAAGCAGCTAAAAGGTATATATAACGTTCGTCATGTGGTGAAAATACGGGTGTAATGCAAGAAAACAGACAGAAAACAGATACCAGTATAGTACAATCTGATATTCGATTGTTTTGTCTATCATCAGCAGATAACAATAGACACAAATAATTATATGTAAATCCAGACCATATGAGAGTGCAGGTACTAAATCCCCACATAATGCCGTTAAGAATGTCGAAAACGCCTCCAGGAATCATAATGTACAGCTCGTAGACTCTAGTATCCAGGTCAATAATAAAATGAGCAGGTGGCCGGTGAATGACATAACTCCAAGCCTCACACATTGTAAAAATGTCCCCAAGGACAAACACATAGGAAGTGAAGCACCACACATATGGAAGTGATAAGCAAATAAGGCATAAGCAGAAATGTAGCACTAACCCCCCCCCCCCCCCCTTACGGTACATTTACTTGCCGCAATACCTGCATTCATTTCCGTGTGTATAATTTTAAACTTTTGGATTTATAATCCAGATTTGAAGCTGAAACAGTCTGAAGCCGAGCTTCGAGATGAGAGAAGGGTAGCGCTCACCGAAATATGCAGATACAACAATGACCAGCAGGGAGCGACAGAGCCACAGCATAAACCCTGCTTGGAGGAGACAGTCGACGCCCTGCTGAAGAGATTGCGGGAGAAGCGGCAGGCACTCGGTCTCCCAGACAACATGAAGGTAAATTCATGTTTGAGTGGTACGGTGTGTGCCTCTTTGTTCGTCCGTTATACGTCGTCTGCCAGTTGGCAGATACAATTTTTTTTTCTTTTGAAGGATATGGTTAAAATGTGAACTCTGCACGGATATTTTAATTGCTCTGTTTATTTATGTTTTATTCAGGAAATGACCCAAAACCAAATGGCTCTGGAGAAAATGACTCTGCAGAAGTGTCTGTTGTACTTTGAGAGCCTGCACGGTCGCCCAGTAAGAGCTTTACTATCTGTTATGCTGATGGCAAGGCTATGATAAATGCAACTAAATTAAACGATATGTCTGTTTTCAGGGCACCAAACAGGAGAGGAACTTGGTAAAGCCCTTGTATGACAGATACCAGATGATCAAACAGCTTCTGTGTGCCTCACCGTCCATCACTACAATTGTGAGTTTGTGTTTACTGTGTCAACTATTCCCTTATAATATTACGTTAACTGAATGTAGTGGCTTCTATGCACCTACACAGCAAAATGTTAATTGATAAATCAACTCTCACAGAGGATGTATGGTCCCTGTTGGACTCTTATTTACTCTGTGAAGAGTTTAATTAACTTTGGACAGCTTACTGTGGGGGTATTCTGTGCCACTTTGCTTTTCATTCATTAGAATCAAATAGAATGTATGGTGTGTTATCTTCAAACAACGGTGGCAGAGAGCTAACTAATCTTCTAATCATCCTGTACTTTTTCAGACTTTTTTGTGGTATAAACGAAAATGGTGTGTTAAATAAGATTGTGCACTACGAGCTCATTTTAAGTGGATGCTTGGTATCATCCCTCTGTTGGGGACCACTGCTGTAGTCTGCAGCCTCAATGTCAGTTGGGGACCACTGCTGTAGTCTGCAGCCTCACTGTCTGTTGGGGACTGCTGCTGTAGTCTGCAGCCTCACCGTCTGTTGGGGACCACTGCTGTAGTCTGCAGACTCACTGACTGTTGGGGACTGCTGCTGTAGTCTGCAGACTCACTGACTGTTGGGGACCACTGCTGTAGTCTGCAGACTCACTGACTGTTGGGGACCACTGCTGTAGTCTGCAGACTCACTGACTTTTGGGGACCACTGCTGTAGTCTGCAGCCTCAATGTCAGTTGGGGACTGCTGCTGTAGTCTGCAGCCTCAATGTCTGTTGGGGACCACTGCTGGCATCTGCAGCCTCACTGTCTGTTGGGGACTGCTGCTGTAGTCTGCAGACTCACTGACTGTTGGGGACCACTGCTGTAGACTGCAGACTCACTGTCTGTTGGGGACTGCTGCTGTAGCCTGCAGACTCACTGTCTGTTGGGGACCACTGCTGTAGTCTGCAGCCTCACTGACTCCTGGGCACGAGTATCAGAAGAGTGTGTGTGTTTCAGCTGTAGTGCCTCGTGTGGGAGCTCTGACAGCGGGCCCTCACAGATGGGGTGACTCAGCATTGCCTCGTCTGCAGGAGGAAGAGGACGACTCAGAGGAAGACTACATGCAGCGCCGCCCGGCCCTGTCCTGGAGGGCGACGTCTCCGGTGGCGGCGGACGAGTCTCCGTGTCCGCAGGAGGAGGACAGCGACACGGCCTTCGTGTCTCCGCTGGACGAGGTCAAAGCGGTCCGCCAGCCCGCCATCACCATGTCCAACCTGCACGAGGCCTCCAGGTACCGCACCGCCCCCCCCTCCCCCGCGTGAGGTCAAAGGTCACCTGTCCTGTACACGGACTGTTACAGCTCAGTGCGTTTAAGCCCCATCTTAAACCTAAAACCACCTAATTCAAGCTTTGCTTATAGCTCGAAATGGCTTTAACCAGTTTTCCTCTCCTTGAAGTGAGCTATTATTGGTGTTAGCCTTCGTAAGTAGCATAATAATAATAGCTATATTGTAGGAATTAGATAAGAAATAAGACTGTGTATTTCTGCTTCAGAAAACTGGAACTTGTCAACGACGACCGCCTGTTTCAGCCATACATTAGGACAGCCATGAGCGCTGTATGACTCACATTAATCTAACTGCTTCAATTTCATCACATTCTCGCTGTGAAAGCAAAATTTAATCTGCCAGCGATGACAAAGGGGTGAAGAGTTATCTCACCAGTCTGTTTGCCTTAAGTGATTAATTATTGAATCTGTCGTCGGTTCCAACAGTGGCCCTCAAGAGATACGCCTGCAATTATACTTAAGTTGGATCAAGACAAGCCTTTTATAGGCCGTATAAACAATGATTTATATGGAAGCTAACCCAATGTAATAGAATATGTCTCAGAGCACACATCAGAGTCTGCCATGAGCACATCTAGTTAATCCATCGCCTATGAGTCAACTGAGTCAACTAAGAGGACCAGAAGGTGGGATTTGCACTTTTTGAGAGTATTTCCTAGGTTCCAATACACCAGCCAAGCTCAGTAAAGTGTAGAATCCAGAACAACTTGGTATTTGACCCAGGTCTGTTAAAAATACAAAAGAACATGCCTTATCTAATGTGTTCGTCAGAGTTAGCCACAGACACGAAGCTTGTGAATACATTGATGATTTGCCATGTTTGTGTTGTGCGAACCCTCCCAGGCCCGAACTGCTGGAGTGTCTGAGAGAAACCAGGGTGGAGAAGAGACGTCGACGCAAGGCACTCCGAGAGTTTGAGGAGCAGTTCTTCAGACAGATGGGGAGGTAAGACCAAGACTTCAAAAATAACAACAAAATTTCAGATTTATTTTTCTCGCTTTTTTCTTTTAATGAATGGTTATGTTTTCAACATTGCCTGAAAAAAATAATAGAAGAAAATAAAATAACATCCACAAAAGTAGTCAGCTTGGTCAGCAGAAATGATACAACAGCGTAATGCACACACCCACTGAGTACTACAACAGAGTGACAGACCAAGGGGGGCAGACAGCTGTTCTGTACATATAATATTTTTCGTAAATGCATCGATTAAAATAAAATACTTTTTTTTTTCCACCGATGTACAAAACTAGTTTAATAAGGCAACACAGGGGTTATAGCAGTGTGCACGGAAAGGGACGACCCTGCTTAATGTGTTTTTCTTCTCCTCTACACAAGGACTGCACAGAAAGACGACCGCATCCCCATGGCTGAGGAGTACCACGAGTACAAGAATCTAAAAGCTAAGCTCAGATTGCTGGAAGTCCTTCTCAGTAAACAAGAACCCTCCAAGGCCATCTGAGAGAAAACCCTTTCCATTTTTATTTATTTATTTATTTTTTCTTCAAAGGAAATGCTAGGACATGAACTTGAGTGTTTCATATTGGACATTGTTGTGCCATACTGACACTTTTATGCACTTTAATAACCATCATCTTGGTCTACACAGTTATGAGGATGGCAAGCTAGCCAGCTGTTGCTATACAACCCAAAATTCCCCTTGCCCTTTGTGACACGAATGCAACGTACTGCACTATGTAGCAACCATTGTTAAGTGCTACTCTACGTATTTTAAGGTCCAGAGAAAGAACTGATGTTTGTGTGAAAAAATGTATACACGTCTATGCTAAAATATGGCACTTTATTATTACTATTTATATATTTTTAAATAAAAACCAAAATAACATGCAGCTTTATCAGATCGGGTCGCAGTTCAAAAGGTGTCTAATTCTAGTATCCTTAAGTAGTACTGACTTTAAATCGATAATATCGAAAATACAATATTGAAATGCTCAGATTTGCTACTCTACCATAGGAAATTGTCTTCTTCCTCAATGCTATTCAAATTCATTCGTTCTGGCCACACCAATTAAGTCTTGCCAGAAAATAAGCACTTCCCATAACATCAATTGGTGCCAGTATTGAATCCCCCTTATCAACAAGTAATGGCCTGAAGAAAATAAACATGTCATTTATGGAGACCAAATAATGAGTTATGTATAGACAAACAGCCTGAAAATCAATTAGGCTAACAATAAACTGTCTGCTGTCTGTTAATAAATGGGGTAGGCCTTGCTTTTTAAAAGCATTCTTTCAGCACTCATTCCAAATAGGCTGTATAAGTCCATAAAATACAATTGATAATTCTTTACATCACAGTCTGGGCATTTTTATAGTTTTATTTTTAAATATCTGGAATGTAGCTGTAATATGGTCATGATTTTTGTGAGCAGCATTTTATTAGTATAATACTTCGTACTGTGAAATATGCGAAACATTGAAGGGCGCACAGAAGCTATGCTCACGTGATGCTTTCTGTTAAGTGCAATTCTGCTTGAGAAGCTTGTCGTTCAGAAAACCCACAATCTAAATTATTACAACGGAAATGTATCTATAACATATAATGGCGAATAACGTTAAACCGTTCCCAATGAGTGTCTCTGCATGCCAATTAACTATTATACTGTTAAGTTGTTGTGCTACAATCAATGTGGTTGAGAATGTTCTGTTTTCTATGGCCCAAATTTGATTCGTTATGGTCTAACACCCTGTTAAATTAACACACCTCTTTTTGTCTTAAAGAGGGCTTGTGTATGTTAGCTTATTAGTGCACGTAATTCAGGCAATGTCTGTATTTCATTTCCCTTTTTTTTGTTTTTGCTTGGAAGGTGTTTTCCCCCCAAAAATCGACTCATTGCTATGATCTGAATTGTTGATATTGTGCACTTTTGATTTGTTCATTTTCTATACAATGGTAAAAATAAATATTTTTCTATCACATTTATTATGCTCAAACACAGTCTATGTTTTTGTTGTCTGGAATAAATAACATGTAACACTGCAGAATAACAAGGTGTAGGTGCTGACATTTCAAGGTTTTCAATATTAAATTCATGCTGCAGGTACAACCCATCATGCTCTTACGAATTATCCCGTAATTTGATTTCATTACAAGATAGCATTAATGTTCATTTATAATACCTTTGAGAAGCTGTTATCAATGATTCACTACAGCAGTTTGATCATTTTGTTACCTTTGGCAAAATATTACATTGCGGCTCTAAGGTTGGAGAGATGTCTGTTACAAGCAACACAGCCAGGAAAAGGGTGACAGGGTTGGGCGTGGGGGCAGGGGGCTTGGTAAATAAAGCATTGTTATCATATCCCCTGGCAGGGACTTCACAGATACCTCCCGAAAAAGATTAGAAAAAAAACAAAACAAAAAAAAAAACAGGAACACAACAAATCTAGCAAGAATAGATTTGAGAAAAAAGATGAAACGGGCCGAAGGGAGAGACCACCGTCCGGTAAAAAAAGCAGTGAAAGCATGCCGCGAAAAGGATGGGAACGAGGCCGGATGTAACATTAAAGGGGTCAAACGGTCTGTTTGGGGGGCTCCTCGGGGTTTCCTCGGGGGGGTTAGCGGCCCACGCTGATGTTGCAGGTCTTGCAGCTGGGGTCCTTCTTGGCGTTGACGGTGGACAGGCTCATGAGCTGGTGGCCGCTGATCTCGGCCACCGTCCCCAGGCCCAGGTCCACGGGGTCGGTGTAGATGACCTCCAGGATGACGTCCTGCGCGTGGTGGAAGGCCAGCCTCCCGTCCTCCTCCACGGCGCAGGTCAGGAAGCGGTTGTCGGCCAGGTCCAGCGCGGGCAGCCGCTGCTTGCAGAAGTCGTCGCCGGGCGAGCCGGCGGGCGCCAGCACCAGGATGACGTAGTGGTAGGCCGTGTACATGCAGTAGAAGTCCCCGAAGTAGAGGTTGGTCTTTGGGTTGAAGAGCGTCTCGGCCGCGATCTGGAAGCGGTACCGGCCGTAGGGGGAGTCCTGCGCCGGCTTGCCCGTGTTGAACTCGGTGTTGCAGCTGAAGAAGATGCCCTCCAGCTTGCCGCTGATGGGGGAGCCGTGGCTGCCGCTGTTGTCCTTCACCGAGGGCACCATTTTGTTGTCCTGGGCCTCCCTGGAGCGAACAGAGCAGATGTGTCTTGTGATACTGAATAAGTGTTTTATTTCATAAATAAAAGAGTAAACACATCTTAGAAAACATCATGAATCTGAATTGCAAAGGTTTGTGGAAAAGGCTGGATTTGAACTTAACCCTTTTAGTCCCAACAGAGACAATGCCACTCCGGCGTAACTACCATAAAATCCCAAGAGTGACATATGCCACTCTTGATCTTATACCTTCTCAACCAATCAAAGTGAGTGCTATACTATTGTTTTGACCCCCTATTAAAACCCTACGTAAATATTCTCAACTTTCTCAATTTTGTCATCAATGCCAAAATCCCTTGGGTGGAGCCACTTCATATTGGGCTTGGGACTGAAAGGGTTAAAGGGCAGTTAGAATGGTTCTATGAGCCATTCAAAAATAAAATGTATGTGTTTTATTTTAAATATTGTTCCAAGCATTGATAGACCTGACAGTTGCTGGACCATTGTGCTTGCTATAGAAAGCCATAATGCATACTGCCAATGGGATGTGATTTCATTCTTGTTCACAGCACATCCCTGGGTATACTTTTTATCCATGAGATGGCACTCCTGTCTTTTTCTAACCCAGTCAGGAGATATCATAGCACAAACTTATTTGGGGGAGGAATATGAATTTTGAGTAATAGTTGGAGTTCTTATAAGCTCAGACAGGAGATGCACAGTGGTGTGGAATAGGTCAGAGCCTCCATCTCACCGAAACAATCTCCTGTAACACTTTAAAAAGGCCTGTCTCTCTCGCATCCTAACATCAAGAAGAGGGCTGGTAGCAAGTGAAATAGGGCTAACTGCTTTGAACATCCTGTTTCATAGCCATTAGTTTTGCTGAGACGTTCAGCCCATGCACTGAGAGTAGTCTTTTTCGTGAAGAGCATCGAGCTCACCACGGAATGCCTAATGTCTCCCAGGGAAGTAATTTGCTAACGGCTGTGTCAGTAAGAGGATAAAGTGCATCTTCAACATCAGCGCAGACCTCAGCAAGATGCTCTCTTTAACAGGATCATTCATTACCCAAAGTCTCTTTAACGAAACGGCACTACAAACACAAGCAGGGCTGCACAGATTCATGGTGCATTTTCTGTGGCTCTTCTGATGGGAGAAGAAGTCTAGAGAGAAGGCACAGGCTTGCATACAAATTCTGACACTGGACAGCAAGGCTAGAAACAGGCTGATAATATTCAATTGAATGAAGACAAATTGTAAAGTTGTCAGTCAGCACCCTGTCTGATATTTACATATGACATCACCTACTTCTAATTACCAGGTCTGCCAAAGAAGACCTGGGGGGGGGGGGTCTTAGTCTTATGCTGGTCTCAGTCATACAGGTTTAAGTCATAAAGCAACATACCACCGTTTAGTTCACCGTTTAGTATAGTATTCTCTCGTCTCTCTCCCCCCCTTTCTCTGCAGCCACAGTAGAATTAGATATTGTTGGAGGGTTTTTACACGACTGTGAATGCATGAAGGTACCAGCACTTTTTAATTTATCGTTCGGGACCCTGGCAACAGCCTGAGCTGATCCTGTAATCACTATGAGTGTCAGCTGCTGTGCAGGGTACACAACATATAAATAAGAAATGCTGAGAGAAAGACTGAGGAAAGAGTGAGTGAGTGCCTTTCCACAATAGAACAACACTGTGAATAATGAATGACTTCACATTTCAGGCTCATTCCTAGCCATGGATGCCTAATGCAGCCGTCATTTTAATGCAGTCCCACAGCTCATTAATGTAACAGACTATTTTTTCCCCTCATTCCAATATCAGCAATTTGCATACCCAGTCAGAATGGGTAAACACACAAGAACACGTTGGCTACTGTACCTGGCATGGTCAAAATATTCTTTGTGTTGGTTGCGATAGAACACAGAAAATTTCAGCATCCTTCCCGCAATCACCTCGGCTTTCTCCAGCAGCTGCGTTAGATGCACGGTGGAATAGTCTGGAAAAAAACCAGAAGGGGAGCACTTATATTTCAGCCTCAGCCCAAAGCGCTACTAAGGAGGAGGACACCACGGCCGTTTGTCACTGCCAGTGAGGAACGAGGAGCGATCGCTCAAAGTCGCCAAATGGCGCATTAAAAGGTGGTCCTCCTCCACTGCCCGTTCTCGAGCTGGTGTCTTTTTGGGATTTTTTGTGATCAAATGTTTTTTTTTTTATTCAATCAATCCTGGGCCACAGAACAAACAAGCAAAATCATAGTTGTCCCATAAAAGATTGGATTTGCTGGCTTCACTGAAATCAAACAAAATCATAACAAAAATTTGACAGCAGCAGCTGCCCAATGCCAGGCATCCAATTTTTTATGAATGCTCCATGAGTCTGAGAAATTGTCTCCATGTAGACAATTTGGATAAAGCTATTTACCCAATGAGACCAGAACAGGGAGTGTGGCGGCTTCCATCTTTGTGCAAGATTCTTTTTAGCTGCAGTGAGGCCAGCCAACCATACACATCTTACATCTTACATCTTACATCTCACATCTTAGAGATAAATCAAGTTTGAAATTGCCATCATGCGCTGGTGGTTTTGAAGCAGTCCTGGTGTAAAATCCAGCTATGACCAGCTTGAAATGACCAGCTAGCAGCTGTTTCAAAACACAGCTTAAGCTGCTCAAACCATGTATGTAAGTATGTATGTAAGTATGGAGCTGGTCTGAACTAGTCAACCAGCTACCAGCTGTTTTCTTCAGGAGGGAGGTCTACCTGCCACATAGCCGTCTGCTCACCTGCAGTGCAGAAGTCGATGATTTCGCTCCACTCCGACACAGCATAGTCACCGTCGCTCTGCTTGGAGGCCGTCTGCACGGCGACCGTGTACTCCGTGCGTGGGCTCAGGAACCAATGCCCCCGCACTGTCATGGGCAGAGGGACCGCCTTGGCAACCAGCTTCGTCGGAACATCCTGGAAGGCAACAGTCAGTGAAAAGACCTTGTTTCACAGCCCCCCCCTCCCGTTTCCCAACCGCCCATAGCTGTGAAATGTTCCCCTGTGAGGTTTTAAGCGGACGAAAGCACCCTCAGCTCAGTCATCTGTTTTCAGAACCCTCCTCTCACCGCTATTCAAGGCTAAACTATTCCGACTTCAGGTAGCACTCTTATTGATTGCTGCATAAAGTAGGCTATTCATTCACACCGCTGCCTGCCACTTGTGTATCCGCATCAATAGTAGCACATATTAGAGCATCATCTCAGCAAGGCAGAATAAAACATGCTCTGTGGTATCGACAAAGGTTGTCTGAGGAAATAACGTTATTTTCAGTCACAACAAAGTCATGCTAAATGCCAGCTGGGCGACTAATGCACTGCTGTAGTGAGAGAAGTGGGGATTAGGCAACTGATTTATTCCATTTCATTATCGCTGGGTGAGCTGCAAGGTTACAGGACTTAGGCAGGCTTGTTTGGAATGACCAAAGCATATTAAAACAAGAAAAGTGGATTGCAATGAAATGCAGGAAAGACATCTACCAAATTTCCATTCCCTGATATGAGTTCCACCCCCTTTGCCTCCAAACCATAGGTAAAGCTCATGTACAGTTCAGTTACAGCACTGGAATGCCAAACTTGATTAATTTACCTTGCCAGAGCTTGTCTTGATCTGTCTAATCTAGTGCCATGTCTTCATTGAGGAGATAATACACACAACAACAACAACCACAACAAAAGTAACAACATCAATAATAATAATTATACTTTTTAAACTTCACTTCAAGTGCAGCCTTTAGCCCTAGAAAGCTACCTTGTGTTTAAACTTGTTGGAGTTCTTGTTCTCTTTCTTGTTGAGATCGATGAAGTAGTGGGTAATTCGCTCCTTGGCTTTTGAGTCCATGTCCCAGGATATCTTGAAAGAGTCGCATGTGATGTTGTTAATTTTGATATTTTGTGGAACTGGAAGTTCCTCCATCTCTGCAATCCCACTGTCTTGGGATTTATTACCTGTGAGAGA
Organism: Conger conger; assembly: GCF_963514075.1. Lineage (NCBI taxonomy): Eukaryota > Metazoa > Chordata > Actinopteri > Anguilliformes > Congridae > Conger > Conger conger. The sequence goes on along the minus strand of NC_083761.1, from coordinate 14,617,654 downwards.
ATCAGACAGTTCGTGTTAATGAGGAAAAGACTGAAAAAGAAGCAACTAAAATTGCACTAAAGCCCAAAGGACAGAAGTTGTAATTGTGCTGAAAACAATGATTCCAGATCAAACCATGAAATGATCAAGGTTTCTTTGAGCTATCTGTAGGAGTCCTTGGACTGGAAGCATTCAATGGTGCCAGACACAGCTATTAATGGGGATTTCAAAAGATTATAATTTGAATGCATAGCGGTACCATCGAAACACTCCTGTCTCCACTGGTCCAAAAGCTTACTCTCTTCAAAGACAGTTATTTATGACTTCATCATTATCCAAGGCACATGTATTTTCCTGTGATATTCAGTGCCTATATAAAACCTAAAATAGAGTAGTAGAGTAGTAATAGGTTGATCCTGGAATCTTGACGGAAGGGATGTTAAGGGTTAAATGAGTAGATCCATGTCATTGTGGTTACATCACACTATTCTATCTTCATGTCATCAGATACAGGTTACATATTGTTGTGAAATACCAGCATCATACATTTTAACACCTTATTGCATATAGTGTGCTGCAGAGCTGGGAGACTTTTGAAGACAGTTATCTTATTATAAGTTTTGCCTGGTACCAAAGAATTTCAACCAGAGTGTGTCATGGGGAGAGTATGCAATTAGTGACAGTAGATTGTGCTCAGGAAGCAAGGGACATGCAGAATTACAGTATTTGAGGTCCACAGCAGGCCACATGCACTAAGGACTAAAGATCTCTGAGCTGGTCAGGAGATCTAATCAGGATTATGACTCTGTTTGATAATATTTGGCTTAATAGTTTTGAAAGTATGTACAAACTGCCTGTTTTCAGAGCAGTTCTCTCATCATTATACCAACAAGCTCTTGCTAATTGCCTGTAATTATTCGACAGTATTTGTCCTTATTGTACACCCCAAGAGTGATGGTCGAGTGAGACTTCATAACCGCCATAAACTGGTCATAAACTGGTCAAACCATGTCAAGCTAGGAGCTGTCTGAGCTGGTCAGCCAGCTAAACCATGTCAGGCTGGGAGCTGGTCTGAACTGGTCAACAAGCTACCAGCTGTTTCAAAACATAGCTTGAGCTGTTTTTTTCAGCAGGGCAGTCAACAGGCAAACGGAATGTCATGTCCACATTCATAGTTGCCAAAAACGTTAGGAAACCCAGCCCAAAATAATCCAAGGATGCCAACATGAAGGCATTGATCCACTATAATCCATCCACAAAAAACCTGCCTGTTTCCTAAGACTGTTCTCCTGAAATGTAAAGTGAAACAAAAACAATGAACCACCTCAAGGAATCAAACTTTTATATCTGCATCACTTCTGCTCAACTGCACTACACTGTACTTCCCTCCATCTCTCGCTCACTCTAGCTGGAGGCTGTAGGGTATAACAAGTAGCCAAGATAACAAGGCCATGCCCGTCTGTGAAACAGATATCACCCTGAGTGTTTAAAGCATCCATTTGAAGGACTTGATACTGTAGAGGGCAGTCTGAACCAATTAATAGTTCATTTTTCTTCATTCACATTTTCTTTCATAACAAAGCAACAACAAAAAAGAATACAAAAATGCAATGCCAGTTATATCGGAAATTAATCATGGAAGCGTTTTGTAGCCTGTACAGAAGAGTTGTTGCTCCATTTCTTTTGGATTGGAATGGATTGTACTATCAGACCATGTTATGTCACTACAACTGACTCATGACACATGTTATTTGATGCACATTTCTATGATATTTCAGTGAGTCAGTCATGTCACTTTAGATTTTTCTGGCTACTGTTAAATCAGCACGACAGCAAAGTAAAGAGCAGCCCAGCCTTGGTCCAACTGCTACCCTCATGAGGCAACCAAAGTCGTTGCCTCTGGCAAAGATACTGCTATGTCACATAGAATCATTTTCTTAGTGGGAAATATGAGGCACACTTCCTTTGCTAAGGAAATGTGCCTCACTCCCATTGCATTGGAATCGAGTATTAAATAGTCGTCCCAGAAAAGATTGGATTTGCTAGCTTCGCCGAAAATAATTGCTTGACCTTTTTCAGTTTTCATTTATGTATTTCAATCAATATCAATGCATGCCAGAATGGAGTAAAATACAAATAAAGAGCACAGTAGTGGCACATTATTAGAGACTGCCAATCGAAAGACACAGTAGCATGTATTTTCATAAATCATATAAATACTGTAGTTACAAATGCACACGCAAAAATAGATTATATGATTTCTGCCTGGAAATGACTTTTGTGGCTTTTCATGGCATTTTAATACTCCTGAATAAATATGAATTGTTGGATATTACATATGCAAAGGAGACCATTTCCCTTCTGATTTGTGTGGCTTTACCTAATACAAGGACATCAGCAATGACAAGTGGAATAACTTTTTTTTATAGAATACATAAAATCAGGAAAAGCAAATATACTTAAGAAAATTACTCAAGACCACACTTTATGCAGGTGATATCAGTGCTATGTCCTCTGTCATGAAATAAGAAATTTGCATATTATGATATACAGAATATGGTTCTGTTCTTTTTTTGTATTTATGCTTTTGGAAATAACTCTTTGTGAAATCTGATGATCTATTTATGTATTTATTTATTTATTTATTTTTAAATGTATTTATCCTGTGTACTATGTACAGATAGGCTGTTTATGAGTTCAACATGCAATGTTTGGGTTTAGGAATTGTTAGCAAGGAACAAAACCTTTGCCTGCCAACTGCTCGGTGTAAAGTGTTGTATACTGCATTATACACTCAGTGAGCACTTTATTAGGTAGACTTTTTTTTTTTTGACTTATTAAATCTTCTGCTGCTGTAGCATTACATTACATTATATGAATGGCATTTGGCAGATGCTCTTATCCAGAGCAACGTACAGTTGATTAGACTAAGCAGGAGAAAATCCTCCCCTGGAGCAATGCAGGGGTAAGGGCCTTGCTCAAGGGCCCAACGGCTGTGCGGATCTTATTGCGGTTACACTGGGGATCGAACCCCCGACCTTGCATAGCCTATCGATTGTAGCCTATCCACTTAGAGATTTGATGCGTTGTGTGTTCAGAGATGCTCTTCTGCATACCACTGTTGTAATTTGTGGTTATTTGCGTTACGCTCACCTACCTGTCTGCTTCAACCAGTTTGACCCTCTGACTTACCGCTTTCATTAACAACGCATTTCTGCCCACAGAACTGCAGCTCACTGAATGAATTTTTGCACCATTCTCTGTAAAAATGAAAATCCCAGGTGATCAGCAGTTTCTGAGATACTCAAATCACCCTATCTCGTACCAACAATCATTCCACGGTCAAAGTCACTTTGATCACATTTTTTCCCCATTCTGACATTTGGTCTGTGAAACAGCTGAACCTCTTAGCCACATCTACATGCTTTTATGCATTTAGTTGCTGCCACATGATTGGCTGATTCAATATTTGCATTAACTAGCTGGTGTACAGGTCTACCTTATAAATTACTGACTGAGTGTATGTATGTTCATGTGACATCAAGGGTCAGGCAACACATTTTATTCACGATGGACGAAATGCACTTTATCAGGAAATTTCCCTTTCCATACTGTAATTCTCAATGTGCTCATAAATCATCAATGAATCGCTTCATTCCCACACGGATCATACATATGCCATTATTTGAATGTTCTATCTCATAAATCTCCCATTTGGGTATGGGCCCAGGTTCGAGCCTTTGCATGCAGGAACTATGGTTAAAATAACTGTGACGCACACGCTTTTACACCCGAGCCCCGCACAGGGCAGGCACAGCTGTGTAAAATTCGGCTGACATGGCACAGATGCAGTGCAGACAGCAGTCAGGCCCACGCGGGCCTGTGCAGCCTTTGCACCCAACTACACCCTGGAGTCTGGGATCTGGCTTCATTATTCACCCAGTGCAGCTGGACCTCATCAGGTGCAGCTAACGCACAGCACACAGCCTTTCCAGGCAATGTCCAAATGTGATGTAATCCAGCGAAGGAAAGATTCAGCTCTACAAAGGAACAGGAAATAAATAAGGGCCCTTCCTTTTGTTAGTGCATACTGTGCTTCGATGTTATTACACCCACCCGGTCTTAAAACCAATAGGAATCATCGCACGGGCAAGTCTGACCTTTGCACGACAGTTCACTCTGACTCCGGAACATGGAATTGCCGTTAGACGCATAAAACCACGTCTTTGGTAATTATGCAACTTCAGCTTCTTACAGGCACTAATTCCATGCTGTCAATGCACTTCAAGAGCACTGAATCTTAACAAAGCCCTGGAAGAAAATGTCTTCCCACCCCCAGTTCAGTCTTCACACAGGCCTCTATCGCCTTCACCAATGAGTGGGCATGAATTTCACTTTCAAGCCGATATTGTGAAGAAAACCTTGGAAGAGGCAGATTTATCTGTTTCCATAGTAATATAGCACAAAGCCAACAACTACGCCTTTCTAAAGCTAACTTCTTTAAAACCTTTCTTTGCTTCCTTTTTCATTTTTGTATATTGGTGTTGTGGAAAGCCCTATCCTAGTCATTTTACTTAAGATTAAGATGTGTCCCCATGCCTCACCAGGGGCCTGTTCCACAAAGCAGTATTGCTGACTTAGCTGGATAACAGTAATACCCGAAACAGCTCTTTTATCTTCAGTCCATGTTTTACATTTGGGCCAGGTCCAGGATTCACTCAGTGCAGTCACACTGCTACCTCAGTCATCCTGCTTTGGGGAACAGGCCCCTGCTAATTACATGTGCTATAATCTTCAGTATTCTTTCATCCAAATCGGACTGTGCCTAAGGCATGTCACAGACTGTTAAGGAGCATAAATGTCGATGCTTTCTGGTGCTTGATGCAATTGGTGCCACAGTGAGTTTAAAGAGGTTTTCAAATGGCTTAACAGTATGGGTTTGCTGAATGACTGTATACCTATTTTCTTGGGTGAAGCAACAAGCTTACCAACTGTCAAAAAGTCAAAGTGATAAAATGTACTGTATGTAAAAATAACAACCGATAAATGTGACTCAAGAAAAGATACAGTACATCTTGACTGAAACTGAGAAACTGAGGAGCAGCATATTGTACAGTAAGTGCATGGTAAATGAATGTTGGCTAAAATGACTATTTAAACGTTTGTTGGAAATTTGAATATAATATCTTATACATTCATTATACATAATCTGAACTTTTAGTGCACAGTATTGACTCATATTTCGGTGTTTACTGCAGTAATAAAACAAATGCCATGACATTTGAAATTCTCAGGGTACATTGTTATTTGACCATAGATTTTCTAAGGATTACATATTGTATATTCTGTTTGCTTTTTAACTGTTTCTTAGCAGCACAACCTGAGTTCACTTGGGTTCATCTCAGTAAACGTACATGTAAAAGCTTTACCTTCACTGTGCACCCTGTACTTTTTACAAGCATTGGGCTAATGCTGAATGGATTCGGACAGAATCGATAATATAATGATTGCAATATCACAATAAAGTGAGTATTATTCTATGACAAAAATGACTTATATAAGAAACAATGATACAAATGACATTTTATTGAACTAGTTTTACATTTGTTAAAATATTACTTAGAAGAAAATAAAATCTCAAGAAAAGAAATCTCATTTTAATAACTCCATTTGTTCATGTAATTCTTAATCCCTGATGAATAGCAATGCACTCACCAATCAAGCTCAAGAGTGAACCCAGGTAAGTACTCTGAAATGATTGTGTTTCAAACACCCACACACAACAACCATGCCATATTTAAACATAGGACAGGACTGTTGACCCTATAAATCGGTATTAAATATATGCTCTACATCACAGATGCAACTACTGAAGGTGTGTGAACTTCACAATGTTCTGTAAAATGTCTAGTTAAATGAAATGGCCAGTCCATGGATATACAGGTGGCGTCCATCCATTATTGAATAGCTCTAAAGTACATAGATATAGTAGGTCAAATAATCAACCTGTCGATGATCAGCTAAATCAAGAGATCTGGCATGTTGCTGCCTATTATGGCCACCATTACTCAGACAATAGTTAGTCATCAGATTTAGCTGTATTTAATGGAGAGATCTACTCTTAGCATATAAATGGTAAACTGACTTTTATCCAAAGTGATTTACAATGAATGTCTCTCATTCCCCCATTCACACAAACACTCACACAGCAATGGTGCATGCAAGCTACCAATCAGCTCATTGGGGGCAGTTGGGGGTTAGGCATCTTGCTCAGGGATACTTCAACACACTACTTTTACCTCCTGAACTACCCCATCCCATATTCTAGAGTGAGTGAGATAGGGACATTAAATTTACTTAATTATTTCTGTTAAGAAAAGTTTTATGGGACAACATTTCTGGAATTCTCATTTCAAATAAAAACATTTTAGTTTCAAATTGCTCGAGTGTATGACTCAAAATGTTTTAGCATTTTTTGAAGGTGTTTTGCTGATTATGAAGCTGATAATTTGTGCAAGATGACGTATTGCATGATTTTGGGAGAAAATGCTTTTCTTCACAACTAACACATTTAATTATCTACAGTGTACTAACTATTGGGTAACATGAAGGGCAACAAAGCAATACAAAAACAGGTCTATGCCATCTTTATTTCAATGAGACTGAATTCATTATTGCAGGACATTTATCACTGATTGTAGTTCTAAGCTACTTGGTTCATATTCTCAAGGCACAGATCACAGCATGCAGTTATACTTGCCATCAAATTGGCTCATGAACATTCATTTTCAAATGATTTACAGTTCAAAGGAAAACATCTTTATTAAAAACTCAGAGGATTGTGTCTCTTATATCATTTTCCAAAATACCAAACATCTGAAATCTCTGAGTATCATCTTGATCAAAGCAGGAAAGTTATATTGCCTCGTGAATTTGCCTGATTTCCCATTTTCTACGAGTCTTCCCACCATGTTTATTGTAATATCACAGGAGGAATATCACTTTGAGGAGGAATACCTCCTCTGGAGCTGCCAGGAGGAGGCTAATGCCTCACCCTATATCTCGCTCCCCTGGGCCGTGGAGAAGCAGGCCATCCGCAGGCTGCCCATAACTCACACAGAGAGGGGCTCTCCCTGCGTTTGACTCAGTGCTCTACAGAGCTACTGTACCTCCCTGCAGGGCGTCTGTACCTCCCTGCAGGGCGTCTGTACCTCCCTGCAGGGCATCTGTACCTCCCTGCAGGGCCACGGAGCTGCGCTAACCGGCCTGAGGACGCGCCCGTCACGGGCAGACCCCACGCTGTCATGACCGCCATTTAAAAAACATTTCCCGCGCCACCTCCCTCCTCGCCTCGCCTTCATCTCTCTCGTCTGTTAATCTTTGCTGCAAATTCCATTCTAGAGGCTTAAAACGTGGAAGATTACAAATTAAGAGTGCAAGAGAAAGTAAGTCTGCCTACCGGAGGAGGGAAGCCGGTGTAACATGGAGGGTGAGGTCAAACCCAGGCTTCCTCTTGGTTCAGTTTGTGTACATCCGGTTGGTGTGAGGCTGGCACGTTCATCAGCGTCCCTGTGTGCCTGACCCCGCGTACGGAGATGTGCTGGCAGAGGACTCTGGTACTGGCCCGTAGCTCTGAGCTTCACACCCACAGGCTATTGGCTTACTGGGGTTTAGTGTTTGTTCAACAAGACCAATGTACACGCAGCGGGGAGGGCTGAGATTATGTCATCAGCTAATGCTAGCTCCAGTCACACTGGCCCAGGCTCAGTCACAACAGGGAAGGCAACACGCTTGTCTCAGCGATTATTCCAAAACAACTCCCGGAAGCAGGACAGGGAATCCTTTCCCAACAAAGCGCTCCCATTAGAGAGCATCTGAAAATGCATTTGACACCTCCACCCAGTCTAAAAAAAAGAAAAGACATCACTGATCTAATTTCATCTGAGCCCTCGAAAGCAGGGTAAGGTATTCAGACAAACATGAACAAAGACAGGTGTTCCAGCACCAGCATGCGTTTGAGCTGAAAGCTTCACAATGAATATTTTAAACATTATAATGAATGTTCAAATGATTTGGAGCCATTTTGAAATAAGCAGTGTAGACGGTTGCCTGATGAATTCATAGGAATAAATGCGGGACCTGCGACTATAACATAAAAAAAATCATTAAGAATATAAAAATAAATTTCCCCAGTTGCTAGCAAAATCAATCACTTTCTACGACGCCGCAGTAAAAATTATATGAACATAGTCAATCCAGGCACATTCATAGGCTACAAGATTAGTATTAATATGGCAGGTCATCCAACCAACTGCATAAAACTACACTTACAGTAAAACAGTGCCAATACAGATAAAGATGCCATAAAAATGAGTAAAACTAATACTAATGAGATACTAATTATTAAACTCCCTTTGGAGCTTACCATGACCAAGAGAATAACCTGTAAAGTGCATGGACACATTACCCTCAACATCAGCTATCCTCAACGCTGAAACTGAACTGCCTGAACTTACAGACCACATCAGGACACTGACAAAGACAATCCTTATACTACACACTGAACGAGCATGACAAGGAATCCATTTAAAAATCCTACTGCGGGAACTCAATGCCCCCTAATGAAATATCCGTCACACAGCGACAAGGAACAAAGGAATGTGGCTTGTTCCATTCATTTGTGAGTGAAATGAACATCAAATGCGATGCAGAAGGAATGTGGCACATCTGCATGTCGGGAGCAGAGACCAGCCACAACAGCGAGGACATCGATCTTTTCCACCCACAACAGCGAGGACATCGATCTTTCCCACCCACAACCCCGACCGTTTAACCCCTTAAGGTGCAAGATCACAAATATGTGATTAGAATTTTCTTAACTGCCCACTCAAATGCTTTGATTGAAATTATTTATCAAATCATTCTTTTAAAATACAAGTGGTCCGTCTTGCCAGAGTGGCTGCAGACTGTAAAAATAAAATTAATCAGAAGGATAAACACACAGAAAAGCCAGAGGTGTTTTTCCATTGTGGTTCTTTTAGGGATGGGAGGTTATGGATAGGGAGTGGGGGATGAGGCCACTATATAATATATTTAATTAGCGATACAACAACATATATAGACACATTCTGTCGTAATCAATCTGTCATCATAATTTTGATCAAATTCAACAAATTCTCTTATCAAGTACATATTCCTGCTCTCTTTCAGACGTTTGGCTGCTCAGCTGTTTTTTTACTTTAATCTTGAAGCTGGCCACCGAGCTTACCATTCAGTAATGTAACAATCACTACTGGCAATTCAAAACAAAGGATTTCTAGAACAAAAAACTTCTCTTAAAAGGGCTAAGGCAGGATTCTCGCTTTATCCTCCGTAATGGATGCCATTAAAAAATAACTTTTTCAGTTTATATTCAAATATACACATATCAATAGAGTCTGTCTAAAGGAAAACATTACAGTCATTGTATCACAATTAGTGTTCTGGTGATACATAGTTTCTGGCCCAGAGGCACAGGATAAAATGATTTGGAGTAAGATAGATCTAAAAGTATTGTTTCCAAACTTAATAGAGTCAGCAGACTAATGGCAAGAACCAACAGCCATCTGGCAAACATGGCAGAAGCTTGACTGATTGTTACTTACATTCACAGTTGTATTGTGCATGCGCCATGCATCCCCTTTTCCCAAGGGACTTTTCTAATTAATTCAATGTAGTCAATTGCAATCAAAGGCAAATTACAGTATGTTGAGGTGAACAGTGGGGTGATCAAGTCTGAGTGATTAAAAATAAAAGGGTAATTACAGAAGAACTGCCAACAAAATCCTACCCATGATGCACCAATATCCATAATATGCCGAACTAGTTTCCTGACTTCACCATGTTAAGCCCATCCCCCCACACACATTTTTGGTACATTCCGCTTACACACAAGTATGATACAGTTACATTGTTGTAATAATTTAATAATATTTAATATTTTCTTCCATTTCAAATAATGTCATTTGAAATAATACTGACAAGGTTACATGTGTAGTAGACTCAGTCAGAACAATTATTGTGACTTTTGACAGTATTCAGCCAAGCGGAACAAATTATTAACCTGATCCATACAGAGCAGTTTCAAACAAGATATTCTCAAATACTGGGAAATATTTAGACATACATTATGAACAATTATGATATTCATAAAAAAATGCACTTCAATATGAGAAATGCTAGACCATGGTATGCCTCTTTACATGGACACTGCCATAATTTCACCATGGTATGAGTATAATTACCTCTGGTTCATAAGGCGCATGTACTTATTTCAACTGCACTGTCTATGAGTGGGAAGAGAACCAGCATATGGAACTACAATGATACGTTCAGCCTCAGGGACAGCATTAAAATTTCATAACTTTGAGTCAAAAATAGCCACAAATGCTTCATATTATAATGTGATGAATCAATAGGAAAAGATGTTGCAGCAAAATCAGTGCTCATAACTTTAGTGCTGTCTGTAGGCCCATTCCTTCAGCAGAAATACCCAAAAGCATAAACTACAGCTGCAAGCCAGATGAATCCCGATATGCCAGGTCTCATGTATCTAGTCTGTGCGCTAACACGGTCTCCCAGCTCTGTTCATAACTCCAATGCACTGCCGATGCAAAGAGCTAGCCGTCCATAACTGCACAGATTTCTGCTACTTGAACAAAAGTAAGCTCCGCGCAATTTCAAGAACTCACAAAAATGAACCTGAATTACATATACAGTGAGTGTCCGAGTGCAAAGAATACTCTGTACTGTAAATAGAAAGTAATACTGTAAGTATTCCAACAGAATATCCTAGTAAGGATTGTAATTAAAAACACAAGCCTTTGTTCCTGTAATTAAGACAATTATTTTAAAAGATAATTATTATGATGATAATAATGATGATGGTGGTGTTGGTGATAATGTAATGCAAATTATTATTAGTAATAGTGCTATCTTAGTGCTCCTGAAGATCTCCAAAACATTTCGGCAGTGCCGCCAAATGTAAGCGCGTGTCCAGTGACCTGTCCGACATCAATGAAACCAAAATAGCTCAATAACATGAAATGAATGGACGTTCTGTTCATATGCTATAACAAAGGAGTATAGTACCATAATCATGATGCTAGAGCTTTAACTATCGTCATGCTAAAGTATTCTTTTCCTCGCTCTCTATTTTTAATTGCCATTTGTGTCTCTCAAGTCATTGCAGGGCCACCTGCACCCACACAAGAGGCCCTGTGTTCCTCTGATGCACTCGCCTGTAGATAATTGGCGATTTTTGACACTAAAGGTAGCACAGTTCAATAGGAAACCTGGAGGTGGTGAGAGGTGATTATATCCCTGATGCCAACTGGTAACCTGGCTGTGTCTGGATTATCACAGGGAGGGCCAATGGAAACCTGGTCTGATGAGGCCCAAACTACCACTCGTGGAACAAAGGCTATATTTCTGCACAACCATGAGTGCTACATTGTAGTTCAGTGTACTTAGCCCACTCTTGAACCTGTCAAGAATACAGGGCACTGCATAGATTATAGCAGACAAATACAATTAAATTACTGCCTACACCTTCTATTCTTGTACTATATGTTATATGAAATTGCATTGCAAAAAAGGCAACATAAAGGTCTTTTTCCCTGATATGCAAAATTACATATTGTTAAAAAAAAAAAGTGTCATTGGCTAATATTCACTTGTCACAATGTACTGTAGCAAAGATAATCCTTTACGGAAAAAAAGCTGTTAAGTGAGAATGACTGAAATAATTTAATACATGCAAATACATTTCTGAATGCACAAAAGAGTGGGTGTTTGTGTAAACATGTGTAGTATAAACCAGCTGTAAATGCTTACGGATTTAAAATATCTTGACAGTTTCAATGAAGATTTTAATTTTTATGGGGGCTGTTGCTACAGTAAATCATAATCCCACTGGCTGTGAAAATAATACTGACGCAATGTAGCGATTCTTACTGTATGAAACTACAGTATACCAACCAATGGTATGGCAGAGAGTGGAGTAACATCCCATTTCTGCCAGTGAAACACCCTGAAGGACAAACAGAAAGGTATTTGAGAATCCTTTTGATTGAAATACAGTGTAGGCCTACTTGTCTATGGCTTCCCAAGCCTGTCCTGGTCTCTGATGGTTTTGGACAGCTGTGATTATGTGAATCTCTCCATGATTTGACTGAGACTATGATTGAATTTTTGATTGCAGTTCCACCAATCCCCTGTGTGAAAGTCTCTGCATGCTACCAAAAAAAAAAAAAAAAGAATAAAGAAAGAAAGCTGACACACTGATTTAAAAGTGCTTTCGGATATAATCCCAACAAAATCTACAGCCGTAAAAATAACTATGCATTTGAGGAAAGATTACATTATTTTGGCTGTCATCTCTCTTGAGGAAGACCCTGAGTTGTCTATGGCTCAAGGCAGTACTTTCATTGCATTCATTTTTTAAACACTTCAGCAGCAGATATGTAAAGTGGTTCAGAATTTGTCACTTTTCTTAATATCCTCAGTGTACTGTAGCATTTTCTGAGTAATGCCAGTGCTTGGGATTGTATTTGCCCGATCATCAAATACCAGCTCATCTATCTACCTAGAGCATTCTGAGCATTGGGTCATCTCTAGGTCAGGACAGAGAGCAGCATTTTTTTAAACATATCCCTTTACAAAAACTCCATATAAGAGTAAAATGGCTGGGTTTTTCACCTTTGCTGACCACAGTGCAGATTACTCCATTCCTGTTTTTGGTCATGTCATTTAGAAAATGACACAATTCTACCTACCGCCATTATAGTTCTTGAACTGATAAAAGCATTTTTCGAAAATGATATTTCTTTGGTTGTGAAGCCTCTTAAAACCTGATCTTGGAGGAGGAATGGGCCCATAATTAGCCCATGAGCTGCCTTGAAATTATTCACGTCACTCTTGTGAATCTAATGCACCGTATATGCATGAATAGATTCCTTCCTCATCTTCCTCCTCCTCTCCATTTCAGAAGTATAATGTATTTATAACTGCGGTGCCTTGGGGCAGTGATGGTGTTGCAGTGCCACTTCAGTGATTCAGGAACAAATGACAGAGGATCAGCTGGGAGAGGAAGTCAGGAGGTGTGGGGTACTTTAAAGGGGTGTTGGGGGGGGCTCATGGCCCCCTCAAAGCTGACACAGCCTCCATACCGCAGGACAGCCCCCCCCGCTGCTAATCTACGAGGGGTGACATTCCCGATTCCATAAAGCACCCTGATATCTCTTTTTAATCAAAGGCATGCTGAGAATTACATAACATTGGCCCGTAATGAAAAGCCTTTCTATTATTTATCTCCCGAGTTATTGTTTGCTTTAGCACCTCCAGGGGAGCAGCTGTTTGAATTGATTTGGGTGGCAGCCATGCAAGGTCCCTTGAAGGATTTCTCGTGGGTGAATGCCTGGAGTCTGCTTAAACTGCAGGGCCCTTACTGTGGGTCAGATGTCATTGCCTCCAATGGAGGCTCTTCCCAGGTCTGTTTGTGTTGTTATTTATATTTGTATGGCGTACACTGTATGACAGTACGTTCATTTTGTGTTTGAAATGCTGCTGCATTTCTGGACGGAAAAACAGTTCACGGGAATCGATGATAAAACGTTTGAAATACAGAACTTCCATAGTTCTCAGATTCATAGAGACTACAGGTGATAACATTGCTTGAGATAATTCAAAATCTGACAAACAATCCAGAGAAAACAACCTCCCCCACAGACAGCTTCAAAGCGTTCTCCTGGTGGAGAAACAGAATGGATTTTGTGAAGAGCAGATTGAGGGCCAGCTCACATGTGCAGGGTGCTAACTGCAAATCGACAATTTGCCAAAACCGTGGCACGGCTCTTTTTGCAAGGGCTGTTCAAAACAAAATGTTTTCACATCTTTCCCTTGCCAAGACAGTCATGCTGTACAAAATTGCATTTGCAAGGCAAAGGCAGATGTCTATTGCATATAGTATCAGTCTTTTTCACAGTCAAAATCAAAACATAACTACAAAACATCACACTAAACACTTATGGTGGATTTTGTGCACGCAGAGTCGGACAAAGGAGACGCTATCACAGTGACTCCTGCCCCTTTAGCAGCATTTACATTTCATGTAAATCGCGCATTTTCACCGAATTGACGTTTGCATCGAATGGAAATTCGACCAGGGCGTTTCGCGAAGCCGTGGGAGGCGAGCGGCTGAACTCCGCCCGGAGACAATGGTGAGAGAGCGCACGCGTCTTCACATGACCGGCTAGGCCGGGCTCATTCGCGCACAATAAAAATGCCGGTGGGGTCCGGGCATTTTGAATCGCTGCTTTGTTTGATTAGGGAGGCGTGACAGACGCACGCTGGGTGTGAAATGATCCTGCCAATGTAAACGTCTCGCTGGAGGTCCCCTGCCCTCAGACAGACACAATGCCCGGTGCTGTATATTAATCAGGCCTGATCAAAAGGCAAAGCCGGCCTGTGAATGAAACAGGCGAGCAGGGAGACCGTGCGGGTGACAAGACACTTGCCGAGACTCAGTATGTTTCTCCAGCAAGACAGATCTGCGCAACCTGCTGGGAACAATGACTAACCCGTTTGGGAGAAAAGAACAGTTTTCCCAATGGAGCAGTCCTTGTTTTTGACAGTTAAATGGAAGCCCTGTTCAAATGTAATTGCTTTGAAAGAAACTGAAGCTGTTACCGCCTTAGAAGAACAATGGCGAAAACATCAGCAGCGGCTTTAAATCCAGAAGGCAGCAAAGACGTAAAATTTCACAGTTATCATTTCCCCCAAACTTGAATGTACCTTAGGAGGTGTCAGTGACATTTCAGCCAGTGTGAAGACACCGCTTTGATCAATATGACGTATCCTGAACAGTTCAATCAGGCCAGAAGATATTTTTGGGCCCGTTTCATATCAAGGATTAATCTACACGACTGTTCACATGGACGGATACTTCTGTTACTATCTAGACTGAAAGCAGTACAGCTCAGCACACAAACATGGCCGCTCTTTGTCCTGGGAGCTCATGAATGGGGGAGCCCCCGGCCAGCCCACAGGGGAGAGCTTGTGTCCCAGGATAGAGCTGAGGCACCAGGCCTGCAATGACAGCAGCATAATTAGCACTGGCGGTCCAGCTGGCCCAAAAGCCTCTCGCGGCGGGACATTGACCCGCACCAAACACGCGCCTCGCTGAATGAGAAACATTTCTGTGAGCAGCAGCGATGAATCCGACCCTTATCGTAGCGGTTTTGTTTATTTGTCGTTGTGTTTCTCTGTCTGGCCCTGCGCGCTCGGTTTATACTGTTTGTTAATTGATAGCGTGCGTTAAATCGCCCCTTTCATTGCCTGGTGCGGGCGCGGTGGAAACACCCAGGCAGATGGCTGCCCCCGTGCCTGGCCTTGTCTCCCCACAGCTGGACCTGAAGCCCCACACAGCACATTCATCCCTGCAGTGGCTCACAGGCCTGCCAGAGTCTGCACTCACAAAGGAGAGAGAGACAGGCCTTCAACTGCCTGCCTCGACCGCTCCCTCCTTCACCCCCCACCCCTCCCGCACAGACGCAGGAACAAAACAGGGCCAGTTTAGGAGCTGCCTTCCTTCACCTACTGTGAAGACGCGAAGCAATTACATTTCGAATTTGAAGTCGAGTATGTTTTGTTGCTAAAAATAATGACGCAAAAGAAAATCTGCGGACCATGTCAATTGAACACAGAACACTAAATCAAATGGCTGACAGCCACAAAAAAAAGAAAGCTACTTTCTTTTTTGTTTGACAACAATATCGACTTTCATTGTCGATATTAAAAAGCACAGCTTAAGAGACTTTATATTCAACCGATAAAACTAGACAGGGTGATTTCTGCTGTAAAGTAGAACAACATAATGTTGGTACAAAAGGCTTATCTCTCTGACCGCCCAGTGTAACAGCCTCTTAATAATGCCAGTACTCTTCCGTTTGAAAGATGAACTGATGTGCTGCTACTTTGTTAATGAACAGCATGGGGTGTGGTGCCCGACGGGCCAAATGTCTACCGAGTCAACATAAGAGACATGTAAATTTAGGTCTTCAGACAAAAGTTGCATGTTGTTGCTGTTACATATGTCAAGTAAATCATTAGTTACACTGGGTATCACACCATGTGGGCATGAAAGGGTCAAGGCCACATAAAGGGCTATAATTAAGGACAAGTTACAAAAACAGGAAGCGATTCAAAGCACTGGGCCTACTTCAAAAGGGTAAGGCAGATGTAATGACCAAAGGATACTTTCACTAATCCCTTGGCCTGGAATGGAGACCAGTTTTACCAGTCCAGACTGCTAAATTGAACACACTCCTCTTGTTTCAACCCTGCTTTCATCCCAGTGGCTCCCTCCAGAGACCACATAATTGAAGAAACTCCTGGTTCCTTCACAGAGATGTTGGAGGGAATATAAAACAGGGCACTTCAGCAAATTTTGTACAGCTTCCAGACAAAGCACCTGTCCTTCAGAATAGCCAAATGAATAAGGCAACAAGAATGGCACTGCTTACAAAGGGATTGCACACACATACACACACACATACACAAGTACATACAGTACTTACATACATACATACATACATACATACATACAGACAGACAGACAGAAACACTCTCTCACAGCTCTCACACACATGCACAAGCACATGCACATGCACATACATATATACACACAGGCAGAGAAACAGACACACACTCTCCCACACACATATACACACATGCATACATACAGTACTGACATACATACATATTGAACATACATACATCCATACACACAGACAGACAGACAGACTCTCACTCTCTTTCTCTCCATCTCTCTCTCTCTCTCTCTCTCTCTCTCTCTCTCACACACACACACACACACACACACACACACAGTTATGATGATGAAGTAGCTTTTTCATGCAGGCTGATTTAAGTTTAAAGGCAACTGAAAGATGCAATTTTTAGAGAGCTACTTCAAATTGATCATTCATCCCATTTATGCATTGATTCTAGTATCTGTGTGAAGCAGTGAGAGTAAAACAAGCTGTTGAAAGTCATTGACATCCAAGGTTATCTTGATCCTCTAACTGTTGTTCTATAAACAGAGTGGAACAGAATACCTGAAGGGCAGAGGGACATAGACAGTGCGAGGGGTTGCTATGGTGTACCTCTGACCTTATACGACAAAAAGTACAAGATTAGCACCATTCAGTGCAAACCACTACTAAAACTACTACGTCTGAGGCATAGATAGCATATACGGTATCAAAAAACTATAGATACTAAATGAAATACAAACGTACAACAAATATCCACAATGGCACTTTCAGTTGCATTTTGTACATCGTTCTGACAAACACAGCGAATGTAGTGTTTTTTGGGGGTTTTTTTTCAGGACTGGAGGATTATTTTTGCATTTCTGGTATTCGATGGCTTAGACTGGTGCCCATTTCCATACGTAGTGCAAGCTCCTATGCGTTTGAACTATTTAGAAAATGTTTTTTTCCACTCTACTATTGCTTCGGTACCCCAGTGAGACACGCATCAGCCGAAATATGTTTATTATATTGAGACACGAGACCATTAATGGTTCAGTCAAAGATGATGCAACTTTCAGAAATTAACGTGAAATTCAATGTCAACTTCAACGACTTTGCAATGTCAAGTACTTGCAACACTGACGAATGAAATGCAATGAACTTTTGAGTAGAAGTGAGAAGTAGAAGGCTGGAACTCTTTGTTCTTTTGCAGCTGTTCCGCCATAACACATGTGAAAAATCTCATTACTTAGAGCATGATAGGGTGTGGAGCCTGTGAGCACACTTCCCGGCTATGGGTGCAGCCATCTTTAGAATGTGCCGTTCTGTAGATACGTGCATAATGTCATATAACATACCCAGAATTTAACGAAAGGTATTTTTTTAATGTGGAGTGGTAGAGTGCTTTTATATTTAAATAATGTCTGAAATAGTCGCATTTTTCTGAGCAATCGTATGATTGGGTCGTTGCACCAATGCTGCCAACCAATATTTAGAATGTAATATGCAAGTCTGTTACATACATGTTTTTATTAAAAGTAGGCCTATCGTAAAATTGCTAATTATATACAATTATGGTCTTCCTTGTAAAACAAAGTGGCAGTTAAATACTATATGCTAACTCAGCGGTAGGCTAACTATTAGCTACTATTCGGTTACGTTCACTTTTTAAAAATCTACTTTATAAAATACAAGCATTCATTTAAACAAAACTAAAAAAGCGCAACGATTTGTGAGCAAACATATAACTATAGTCTACTGCTAAATCGGTGATCTTCAATGTCATGCTCACATTTTTCTTTTATTTTTTCTATTTTTCACTCCGTCAATGAAATGAGATAGACACTGCCTCTTTTAATACTATTCTTCATTTGTTAGTTCCATCCAAGGCCTCAGAATTCGAAAAAACTGACTCAGTTCTTATTTTGGCGTTGAAACAGTTTATGAGAAACAGTGTAAAATCCCACCGCGAAGATTTGGTCTGTGTCCATGGTGCTGAAACTAAAATCTGTTCACTCGCGCGCCGGCAACATTTAAAAGAATATAAAATTAGCGTGTATCTTTCTACTCAATACATCAGCTACTGACATACGACAAGGTCATTACATTACTAAAAATACAGCATAAAGAAGAAAAAACTGTTTGTTTTTTTCGACGAATGGATCCACCTGCATCAAATTTCCAGAGCCTGCATCGTCAGCCCGCTGAACAAAACCTTGGCTTGCCCACATTAGGACCCCACACACAAAATAAGGGACTGAATTTCCATAAACACACAGAAAATGCGTTAATCGTTTTGCATTTTCACCATAACCTCGTGTAAAATAACAATCTCGTCGTTGGTTATTTTCACACGTAGTATATTGATATACAAAGAACTGATCTCTCAGACAAGAGAAGACCGAAGAGAATATGGGCGAAAATATGCAGGCAAGTAAAAAGAAAAACTGGCATAGCCGGAGAGACTAGCCTACTACGCGGTGGTCCCAATCTTACCTTCTCTGTCACATAGCTGAATTGCCTCCAAACTCAGATTCTTGATCATGTCCTCACACGGGCTTACGGGGCTAGTAATGCCGTGTCCCAGTTGAGGAACCTCCATGTTCTAACCTCGCGTTGATTTCTCCCTATGTTTGTGGAATTTCGTTCGCCGTGCTGCAGGATTAGCCTTCACCTTGAATAGAGAGTCCAGTCTATAGGTTTTTCATCGCTTTTACGGGGTTTCTCTTACTGGTATGGCCGAGGCGGCGTCAGAGAATCGTCACGAACGCACGGCACAATGCTGATTTGTCGCTGCGACGTGAGAGGAAGAGTGGAACAGTAGAGAAGCCGAATCGTTTTTTGTAAAGTTGAAGAACCATAAAACACACAGGCTTTTATATTCATCGTGTGTTTATAAATTAATGAGCTCTTGCATTTCAGGCAAAGCCACAAGTGTTTATATACTGCCGCGGGAGAGAGAGAGGGAGGAACATGGATAACGGATTAACGGGGAATGAACAGTGAATTAAATGACTTCTTATGTAACAAGATTAGCCTGCCTCCCCCATAAGCCTCCATTGAAACCACTAACATTTCTATTTAAAATATTCATCTCTTTTGATATCATACCGCCTTCCAAGAACGTCAGTGGTTCTTACTTGATTGAGAATGCAGATAACCATGATGTCTTAATGCCTATGGCAGCTGAAATGCAGGTGCAGAGGATGTATCAAGAATTGACAGGGAATGCGCTCATTCATTTGGAGTGATTCATTTGGTTATAGTATTCAATAGCAAATATGTTTTGCGCCCATTCTCTCGCTATAGGCCATTTACAATGGAGCTAATTCAAAAGTGTAGATGGACCTTGTGCAAAACAGCCAAATATCAATACATGTGTGCTGTGCTTTCTTTCTTGAATGACGTTTATTCAGTGCTGGTTTTAAAAGACACTGAAAGAAGATAGAATTGGAAAAAGATAGTCCGAGATGACTTCAATGCTCATATAGTTACATACTCCACACACACACACACACACACACACACACCCAAACACACACACACATACACACACATAGATATAGACCTTGTATTGATTGTATTCTGCTGCAGCTGAAATTATTCACAGACTCTATGATTCACTGAATCCATGCCTCCTCAGTAGTTTCTCATTGTCTCGACAAAGGTTGGATGCCGAAAGTTCACAACCCCTTGTACAGGAAGCCGGCTTCATTTACACAAATGTCATGCTTAGAGTAAGAATCCTGGTAGCACACAGCGGTGAAAGAAGAGGTGAAGTCTGGGGTCATTTCATTAGTTATTTAACTGAAAACAGCTCTATCTCCAACAGTTCCAGATCAAGAGATATAGAAACATATCCATCCTGTACTGATGCTGGCTGTTTGGGCTTTTATTCCAGATAGCTGTAGGCTTTCCAGAGGGAGTATCAGTCTGAAATACTAAGGATGTTGTTTTATTAATGTACATTACCTTAGACTAGGGAGACTCCGCTGTGGAATACATGCTGCAATTATGTTTGTAAAACAAAATGACTATTGTGATGAGGCAGGTGAAAAATTGCTATTGTGATACTGAAGACTAGAATGTCAAAATATATCAGTGAATGATAGGCACTGGGCACACACACACAGGCACACATGGATGGAGGGACACACACACACACACACAAACACACACATGCATGCACATGCACACACACACACACACACACACACATATTTATTATCTAAACAATAAACACTAATTCCTCAAGCCTGGACATTCTAAAGAACTGGATAGCTTGTTTGATCTATTCAGATTCATAGGAAATAAAAACCCTAAGCCGGCAGTTAGAAGGAATAGCATAGTTGGCAAAGTAATTTTTAGGAACAAAAAATAGGTTCCACAAGGAATATGCCTGGAGCCACTAATGGATAATAACAAAAAAAAAAATTCATAACTAAGCACCGAGGGAGGGATTACAGTTGTGATTCTGAACATTTGTAATCAGTTTTCACACATTTTCCTGTCTTCTGAACATAATGTACTGGTATGCCTAGAGTAAATGCTGCTTTCGTTCTCAGCCTGGTGCGCAGAGATTACAGTTGATGGTAAAAAAGTATCACTTCAGATCTCCTGAGCTTTGTTATAAGTGCAAATGTTTGACTGCAGGAGATAGCACTACTCATTTCAAACAAGTTAATATTATTAGCCAAGCCACAATTTTGCAGAAACACCTTATTAACACCTAAATTAGATAACCTTCTCAAGATCTTGAGAGTATGAAGGGGCATACCAGTGTTCCATTACGTGTTATTAAGCAGGAGACAATCCCCCCGGAGCAATGTGGGGTTAGGGGCCTTGCCTAAGCTGTGTGGATCTTATCCCCCCGGGGATTGAGTCACCAACCTTGCGGGTCCCGGTCATGTACCTTAACCACTACGCTACAGGCTGCCCCCATGTTCTAGCTACTGTGATAATGTTGCCAAGACAAGTCAGTGTAATATAGTGCGGGATAATGGTTAGGGAACAGAGCTTATAACTCAATGTTTACAGACTCTATTCCCAGCAGTGGTGCTGCCATTGCACCCTTCAGCAAAGTGCTTAACCTGAATTGCTCTAGTAAATAAACAACTGTAAAAACGGATTGTGGGTAAAACTGTAATCTACAGTGCATAAACCCGGTGAACACCAAAATGCTAAGATCTGAATTTAAGCCTTCAGACACAGATAACATGATACACTTACATAAAGTAGAAAAGCCAATTTTATCATTAAAATATTGAATAAATAAATAAATAAATAAATAAATAAATAAATAAATAAATAAATAAATAAATAAATAAATAAATAAATAAATAAATAAATGTGTCCACACCTTTCTTTTCGTTTGAACTAAATTGCTTCTTTCAAGCATAAATGTCACATTTGCATGGAAGAATGAAAGGCTCTTCCAAGTTTTTTACTGCAGGAAAATGTTCAGTTGGAAAAATGGAGCAAACTGACTACGGTACTATATGTTATATTCCAGAAATCCAGTGCAGTGACTATAGACCTGCTACACAGCAGCGACAGCACCCTGGAGATATTAGCTGAGTGAAACCTCATGTAAAAGCCGGCCGAGATCATTTATCCCAGTTCGCGACTGCGCCTGGAAGCTCCTGAGTCATGCTGATGAGCTCATCGATGTGGCCGCTGGATAAAGGTGATTCATTTGTTTGCTAATAGAAAATCCGTTTGAAAGGTAGAACACTTGAAACCATAACTTCTATTGTACAACATTGATATTAAAGCACTCATTGCATGGCTTGATTGGTAATCCAGTGCATTCTCATCTCAGTAAGATTTTTGCAGAGCCTTATCATATCAAGTACACAGATAAAGAAACTAATGAGGAAAGATGTGGGGGAAAACATGCTATACAAATAAGGTAATGTTTTGGAAAGGTCAATCCATTATCATCCATTTTGTAACCTCTACATCCAGGTCAGGGTCACAGTGGCAACAGGGTAAACAGAGCAGCCCAGACATCCCGCTCCCCAGGGACATCCTCTACCTCATCCCCAGGCATCCCAAGTGTCCTGGCACCCCCTTGGATCTCCCCCCAGGTGCACATCCCTGGAACACCTCCAAAGGGCGGTGACCTGGGCACATCCTTACCAGATGCCCAAACCACCTCAAACTGATTCCTTTCAATGCGGAGGAGCTATGGCTCTACTGTGTGGTCCTTCCAGATGGTTGAGCTGAGCCCTGCCACCCTGCAAATGAACCAAATTCCAGCTGCTTGTATTCGCTATCTCAGTGTTTTGGTCACTACCCACAGTTCATGAACATAGGTGAGGGTAGGGACGAAAATCTACGAAATCAAGATCTTTGTCATAATGCATTATCTTTGTATTGTAAAGGTTAATACAATATTTTAATAATAATTTTTTTTTAATTCAGCATTATTTTGGATATTTAAGTCTTCAAGAAAGTCTACTTCAATGGATAATTTACTCAATTACTATTGTTAACAGAAAAGAAGATTTTGAACTGTATCACCAGCTGTTTCCTGGATCAGAACTATGTTCAAAGGAATGGACTGAATGTAATTTCAGCTGCATTCCATCAGGCTGAGAGCTGCCATACGCCCACAAGTAATTATGACTGGGCTACCATATTGGTATTCTACAGCATCCTACATGTTCAGACACTTTCGTAACACGTGTGTGAATGTGTTTGCGCATACATGTGTGAAAAGCCTATCAGATCAATACAATCTTCTAACAAGTCAAATAAACTCAAAGCATGGCATGATTAGACTATTAAACCCCAGCTCTTTGGATTATCTGAATTATTCTGCTGTATGGGGAGTTGGAGCATGCTGCTACTTCACCCTTGCATGAAAGTTGGTCAGCTGCACAGCTGCAAATTTAAGACACAGTACCATGGTAGAGACAGAGTGAAATGGAGTGAAATAAAAACCTGTTACCATTCAGATTAATATGTGTATGTATCACTATAAGTGCATAGAATATAGACCTATATCAGTCTCATGAGTCTCATATGTGTCTGTTTCACTCTCAGTTCAGAAGAATATATGTATGTATCACTATAAGTCCAGAAGAATATAGGTCCATATCAGTCTCAGTTCAGAAGAATATGTGTGTGTATCACTATAAGTCTGGAAGAATATAGGTATATATCAGTATCAGTTCAGAAGAATATAGATCCATATCAGTCTCAGTTCAGAAGAATATACATCACTCTGGACAGAGTAGGCTCTTTGTGCATAGTCATCCTGTGCGAGACCATTACCAGCAGTGTCCTCCAAGGTCACAGGAAATTGAAAGTGGAGAGTCCAGGCGTAGGGTTTTAGCATGATTGGACTCGAGATTTGCAGCACAGATGAAGCATTGTGTAGTTCAAGCAGGAAATAAGAGACAGTGTGTTCAGCTGTCTGCCAATGGACTTTAAAATGAAACCCACTTCCAGATTAAGGTTTTTAATTCAGGTTGTAAGTAACAGGTATCAGCAGTAAGCATTGGCTCTCATAAATAGCCTAGTGTAATAGATTTATGATATTGCTATTGCTGTTGTGGTTTCTCAGAATTCCTGTGTTATTTAGATGCTGAGTTATTAAGACTCCCTGATTGAACATATCCGCTTTTGGCAGCTATTATGACTGACTGGCAGATTTCTCTGAGGCAACATAAACAGCTCATAGGTTAACATATTATTCACTTAAGCACTGCTCAAGGGTGGGTCACATTGGGTTCTAACCTTTGACCTGTTTACAAGCCTTGTTCCCTGGCAACTGCATTATACTGCCACCTGCTCTAGCTCCGACTCTGCCAGCCTTATTGGAGAGCACATTTCCACCGGGCAGATCCCTCCAGGATAACAGTCTGCGTTTTGCTGAATTCATTTCTCACAACAATATTATTTCTTTTTTTTCTTTCTTTGCTGGTACTAGTTTGTGTTATTAGTACCTCTGCACTGTGATTTTACAAAATTCGGACCAGACATTCTCAGAGAACAGGAGGCTGCAGTCACACACTGGTGAAACAACTTTAACACTGAAGCTAGAAAATCCCAATATTTCGGGGGGATTTTGCAAACTGCTTCCTTATCACTGAAGCAGTTTTGAAAAATGACTGTGAGTTTTAGCCCGCAGCTCATCATTGGCTGATTCACATGCAAAGGTTCAGATTCATTGGCTGACTCACACATTATGATAGAAGCTACAAATAACTGAATTTGCAGAATCTACACTCAACCAGAGGATAGTTCCACTTGAATACTAGGGCTAATTCCAGTATTCCACAGTAGAGAAGTAGAGGATATTTCATGGAAAAAAGTAGTATTGCCATTTT